>NC_081561.1:4073452-4145142 GCF_022355385.1 Mustela nigripes
GGGGGGGGGGGGGGGGGGGGGGGGGGGGGGGGGGGGGATGCCAGGGTCGCGGGTCCACAGCAAAGAGCAACAATCTCAGCCCCATGGTGTTTTAGAGTTGCCCGCAGAACTTCGCAAAATGCTGATGTCTTGATCTCCTTCCCCGGCAATTCCGACTTAATTGGCCTGGGGTGTGGACTGGGACAGGATTTCTGAAACTTTCTTGGTCATTCTAACGGGCAGCCTGGGTGGAGGACCCATCCGTGTGAACGGAGTGGTCCTGGCACTTCGGAAAGGGGGTGCCAGGCTTGCAGCCAGCTGTGGCCACATCTGTAAGGACTGCGCCTGACCCCTCCCCTGCAAAAGAGCTGCATTCACCCTTTCAGGGCAGTTGGAACCAGCCAGAAGCATGCCGGAAGCGGCTGGCTGTGTGGCCAAACCACTTGTCCTGAGGGAGGTGGAACTTGGGGCCCAGAGCACAGATGCACGTTGCATAGCTGTGTGACAGCAGCCCCGGCTCTGAGCTTCTCTGTCTCACCTGGAAGCATCTTCAGGCCACCTTGTGGGGCTGCAGGCTGCTGAGAGGCAATGTCTGCCACATACGGGGCTCCATGACGGACTCGGTAAAAGGGAGCTCTTGCTCATAAACACAGAAGCAAGAAGCCTGGACAACCAGCGACAGAGCAATGGAGAGGGGCTGAGAGCTGGGGTCAGTGTTTGCCAACGTGAAATAGCCAGATGGGAAGAGATCCCTTTTGGTAAATTCCCGGTCCTTCCATCCTCTGTGATCACTTCAGTATTATTATCCAGTTCTGCTCTGCAAGAGACCCAGGACCTGCACGGCTGACTTCCTCTGAGAGGCTCCAAATGTGAAAAATGAAATAATTCAGAATGTGAAACCCCCTTTGGAATGTCCTTATTCTCTGTTTTGGGGTGAAAGAAAGTCGTTTAAAAAAGAAAAAAAACAACCTTCATTATATCAAGGAGAAGAAGAAATAAACCACATCAACAGGAAGCTCAGAGAAGAGATTTATTTGTTCATGTTAAAAAGGCAACTTAGTTAGCAATTCTTGTGAGGTTTGGCTTCGCTCCACTGCTCGCAACATATTAAGGTCTGTCTCTTGAGGAAGACAAACAATTCCAGCACCGGGGGCCTTCCAAACACTGGGTTGTTTTCAGTTTTGCAGGGAGTGTCTCATAGGGATGTTTGCTTGGTGGTGGTGACCATACTGGGGGTGGGGGTGGGGAGAGAGAGAGAGAGAGAGAGAGAGAGAATGGCAAGGGAAAGTAAATTAAAGAAGACAAGGAGATGACTTTTAATGGGCCTATCCAGAGTCTGGGAGGTGGGGTTCCTGTACCTCAGCACCCCCTTCCTCACCATAATGTCCTTTTCCTGCTCTTCCTCCGTTCCTGTCTTCCTCCATACCTCTATGTTCTGAATTATAAAAGTCTCTAATATTGCGTATGTCTAAGAGTAGAAGGTGAACACCCCTCTTCCTATCTCAGTATGCATAAGGACCACCTAGGTTAAAAACAGGGTAAAAAGCACATATTCCTGGGACCCACCCCCAGAGGGTCTGATTTACCAGATCTGGAGCAGGTCCGAGAAGCTTCACTTACAGCAAGCCCCATCCCCACCCCCCGCCCCCGCCACCGTCCACCCTAGTGATTCTGATGTGAGTGGCCATTGAACCAGGCTTAAAGATGAGCTGCTTCGCGCTGACGGCTTGGCATGTGTCTTTCACACAAGTGTGCAGAAATGTACACATGCTGCATGACACGGAAAATACGCACACCACACAGACTCGTAGACACAGGGCTACGGTACATGGGTATACACTTCTCCCTACCAGCCCACACAGCCATGAGCCCAGGGCTCCCATGAGTCAGAACAACAGCATTTTACTAGACAGAAATGAAGAGAAGTTTTAGAATATGCTTATAGACTCCTTTCTGCACTTTCAGACTTCGTGTCCTTTCTGTCTTGCAAAACCTGCCCACACAGAGTCAAATAAAGCCACACCTCATTGCCAGTGACATTCTAGACGTTCTGTCTGGTCTTTGTCTGCAGCTGGTGATAGATAAGGCTTTCTGATCCCCTACAAATAGCCTTTAACCTATTCCCCGGGGTCATGACTATTTTGTGGTGAGCAAATACCCTGATGCGTGTTCTCTGTGCCATGCCGGTCAGAGTACCATGACTGGTTCTCTGACAGAACAGACTCCCTTGGCACTCCTCCCCCTCACTGAGCACTGTGGAAAGAGCAAAGGTCTTGATGTCAAACAGGCTTAAGTTCAACTTGATTCTCTCTTTCACCAGATGTGTATGTTTGGGCAAGTTGATTAACCTCTGAACCTCAATTTTCTCACCTGTTAAATGGGCATAACATTATTCATAGTAACGCCATGAGGGTTAAATGTCACAGAGAGAATTTTTACCACAATAATCTTTCAGCAAATCCATCCATTCAGCAAGTATTTAACTGTGTGCCTGTTAATTGCACCATGATGCATTGCTTAACCAGATGCCACTTTCCTCTGCCTCAAGCAGTGCTGGACGTGACCCTAAGGGCTGGGACAGAGGCAGTGAGTGAGCAGAGCTGACATACATCCCCATCTTGATGGAGCTCACATTCTGGTGGTGGCTGCCATGGTCATCATTATTTCATGGTCATCTACCACAACAGCGCTGTAAATTAATTTTATCTTTGTGATAGAAGTAAGGGATGAGTCAGATGACTGGGAGAGATATCCAGGCCACTTCTCTCGGCACCAGGCTATAGGCGTGTCTCCACCTTATTGGGATCCATCACATACAATTCAGGTTTACGTGTATGAACCTTTATTTACATATTTACCTTTATTTTTAAGTAGGCTCCGCGCTGGGGCTTGAACTCACAACCCTGAGATCAAGACCTGAGCCGAGATCAAGAGTCGGAGGGCTTAATGGACTGCGCCACCCTCGGGCCCCCACTTGTATGACCCTTTAGATAAATGGCTATAAATAAATTGGTCCTACACCCATCAAAGTGGTCGGTTCCTTCAAGGGGAAAGTGAGACATGCTTGTCTTCCTTAGTTAAGTGACTGCTAACCGTCTTCCCAATGCTCTCTCGGCACCAGATTTCAGACCAGCCAGCTGAAATTGCCCACATGGTGGACTGAAGTCCTGAAGCCAAACCATGCCCACTAGGGGGAATATTTCCTGGGATGGAGTGGTTTGTTTTCCTGCATAAATTCAGACTCTTGAGTGTGCATTCAGGAAGTTGTTGGGTCCCGAAATTTTCAGAAGAAAACCCAAGAGATACTCCGGACTCCAGCAAAATGGGGAATATTTTTTGGGGGTAATGAAAGCCAAGAAAAAGAATTTTTAAAACTGTTTTGAAGACTCTGTTATTTCAATTCTTTGTGTGTGGGAATGACTAATTGTAATCTACTCACAAGTGACAGAGAAACTCAGATAATTCCAAACACAATAAGTTTAGAAGCTATGTTATATGCAATGCATCTAAGAAACCCCTTGATGGAAAGAAAGATATATGCAATTTTTACCCAAAGGAAATCAGTTCCTTACCACTAAATAAATGTAGGATAAATACTAAGAGAATATTGGCTTGAAGGGAGGTATTTTTATAGCTGCCCAGAAACCTTCATGCCTGGGTCCAGTCCTACTGGTTTGAGGGTCTACGTGGGGTAAGGGCTGCACTGGAAAGGATTAGATCCTCACTCATATATTAATTTAAAAAGTTTAACCCAGTGCATTTGTGCTCTTCTTTATTAATCAAAACCAAATTTTTGAGCACTTATGTGATAGGAGGTACTAGGAATACAAAAAGTGCGAGCCTCCCTGAGTCCAGTAAAGCGACAGGTATAGAACAGTGTGTGTAGGACTCCCTTAAAACCCAGCAAAGGCTGCTGGGAAACAGAACAGAGGCAGCCCAGACGATGCATTATTTAGCCAGACATCCCTTCCCGCCGCCATCCCTCAAGTGTCATGTTCTTTGCCAAGGAGGAGAGCCAGCAGGGCGGCCACAGTGGCAGAGAGTAGAAGGCGCTCGGGGTCCGTAAAGGATGGGCACTGAGACGAGGGGAGACCTTCTTCTCCTGGCAGCGCACTTGTTCTAGACCAGGGGTTGGTACATGTTTTCTGTAAAAAGTGAGTAAATGTGTGTACCTGTGTGGGCCGCGTGTTCTCTGTGGCAACCACTCACCTCTGCCCCATGGTGACAAGAAAGCAGCCTTAGACACAGGTCACCGAACGGCCACAGGGGAGTCCTGGTGCAACAGCATTTACAGAAGCAGGCGTCGGTCGGAGGCACCGAGGGGCTTGGCTCTGCTCTGTCCTGGGCCTGGTTATCGGCTGTTGTGGGGGCCCTTGGGCAGCAGATGCTCGTGAAGGAGAGCAGAACTCCCTCCTTCCCTCTCTCCCAGGTTTATGCGCTGAGCCCAGATCTCAAGAGTCCCCTTGTGTCTGGGCTTGCTTTCTGCCATCAGCGTTCACTAGCCGTCTAACTTTGGGCAAAGCAGGAGCCCTGCTCTGTGAATGCAGATAAAAATACCATCTGCTGCTAGTCAGAGGGCGAAGGCTCGCATTGGCTTTCCTCCCCGCTCCCTCGCCAACACCCCACAGCCTCGCCTTCCCTCCTCCTCTGTAAGAAATGGGTCCAGAAGATGCTAGTTGTCAGGCGGTGAGGCCGAATTACCATTTGCCCCGGAGTACCCCTTTATTCAGGAGGAACTTTGCAAACATCAAGAGACTATTTTTCTAAAAACCGTTAAAAAAAAAAAATCCCAGCCACAAGAAAAGCACATTGTGCTCTTTGGTGTTTGCTTTTAAGAAGTGTTTTTCCACTGGTGTTTTAACTGAAGGGTTTTGTTTCTTCCTTCATTTCTCCTAGTGGTTCTTGGCCCCAGAACCCACATACCGACATTTCACCCTTTCCTCACTCACATGGATAAGACTTCGCGGCCCTTGGGAGTTGGCCAAGTGACCAAATAGCTTCTGTCTCCTGTGTCTCAAAATCCTCAAGGCGGTGCAAGCTGCATTTTTCCAGGACCGGGGTGGGATGCCAAAGTGATGATGTCACAGCCCGGGCAGCCGGCCGGCCCCCTCTGTTTCCTGTTTCTTTCCTCCTGACAGACTCATGAATCATATCGTGGCTTTATCATTGGACTCCAAGCTCATTTCCCTGTTCCACAAGCATTTGGAGTTCTAGGAGGCAGGAGCCAAGTGCAATCAAAACATGAAGTCCTGAGTTGCTTTTTCCTTGCGAAACTAGAACACATGTTCTCCTGTCTTGAAAGAAAGCACGGCATCTGGCTTAATTTGGAGTTCTCTGGCCTCGAGCTCCACTCCTGGGTCAGACAGTGGTGATCTCATCTGAAAAGCTGGGCGCTCCCTGCGCCAGAGGCAGTGGGGGTCCTGGGCGAGGTGGCAGCCGGGCACTCGCGTGTCCAGCATTGGCTCTTGGGGGGCTGTGGGACGAGGGGGACGGTTTTCACAAAAGCCAATCCAACAGCCTGTATGCCCTTGACCAATGCAGAGGCAAACTGTGATCATGTTCAGCCGTTCTCTCTTGCTAGGTGTCTCCTCGGGGTCTCCACCGCAGCATCTCCATATACGGGCCCTCCGGAAAAAGTGTTGGTAGGAAGGGGGACGTCTAACCAAGTTATTTAGCCCCATGAGTTTGAAACTAACACACCGTTGCCTGGTAAATACAAGGATGGACCAGGGAGGGTCAGAGGCAGGAGTTACTCCCATACTCGGCCAACCTGGAGGGTGCTCAGCTGCTTGCAATGCCATATTGCTACGTTTGCTCAGCACTCCTGTGACGGGCTCCGTTTGAAGGGTTTATTTCATTTCATCTTCATAACAACCCCATGAGGTAGATTCGATGGCTCTTGCCATAGCACAGATAAGGAAACTGAGGAACTAAGAGGTAACTTGACTAAGGTTGTGTGGTTAGCAAGTGCCAGAGCCCATCTTGATGCTGGGGGTTCGAACACCTGTGAGTGTCTGTGTGCCATGTGATATGAGTATAATGTTACAAATATTATATTTAAAATTAAAATTAGTCTTTTAATAATAAATTTTAGTCAATAATTTAATAATTATATAATTTAATAAATAGAATCCATTAACTTTATTTATGTATTTATATATTTCATTGAATTATATCCATTATACTTTATATTATATATTAAATAATACATTAAATTCATTAATTTATATTTACATAAACATATAAATATAACATATATTTATTAGAATTATTTAACAAATAATAATTTAATGAATAAAATGTATTAAAAATTAAAAATATTTAAAATGCATGTACATATTTCAGAAGTTTCATGTATATTTTAATACAATAATAGTTGGTGTGATGAGATCTGACATTTATGTTTACTGGAGTCACACTGGTGTGGTGTGCAAATACACAACTTCGTGCATACACAGTGCAAATCTGCTTTATGCACATAGTATTACACTTTAGCACCCAGGAATCTCTGCGTCCCAGGCTGGGGCCGGGAGATCTTTAATCCTTAGTTCTGATTCCAGGCTCTGGTCCCCCTGGGCTGCAATGTGTGCCCAGATCATGCTGACTATTTTCTACAAATGTGAGTTAGGTCAGGCTTGTTGCACATTGAACTGACATTCTTACATCTTCTTTGGGTAGTAGCCATTTTGAGAAAGGTTGTGACGGTTGAATTCTGACTCCCAGCCCCCGTCTAGGTGGAGGAGGCATTTATTGGCCAGGAGTTCTATGGAAGTCAGACAGTAGCTTACTTGAGTTAAGGGACTATGAGTCCCCCTCAAGTGGCCAGTTGGCCCCGTGAACCCTGCCCTTCATCCTCCCATTTCCCCCACGTCTCTGAGATCTGCCCCACATCCTCCAAGGGGAAGCAAACTAAATTTAATGTTGATGTTAAATGAGAAGCTGCAGATCACAAGTGTATCTTCTGTGTCTATTTTTTATGTTTAAATACGTATAACATTAAAGTCATGCTCTTCCTCACTTTTAAATTTATCGTTCTGGGCATTCAGTACATTCACGATGTCTGCAACCGTCACCACCACTCCAGAACCTTCACTTGTCCCAAACCGAAACTCTTTCCCTATTAGACATGGACCCCCTCCCCTTCCCTCCCCCTCAGGCCCCTGTCAACCCCCATGCTGCTCCTGTCTCTATGAAGTTGATTCCCCTGGGGACCTCATAGAAGTGGGATTCTCCAGTATTTGTCCTTTGTGACTGGCTTGTGTCACTGAGCTTCATGTCCTTGAGGTCCACCTGGATCCTGGTATGGGTCAGAAACCATAATGTTCCATTGTTTGCATATTTCACATTTTTGTGTATCTGCTTATCTGCTGGTGGCCACTGGGCTTGTTGTCATATTTTGGTGACTGCATAATGCTGCCATGGCAGAGAGGCAGAAATATCTCTTTAAGACTTTATTTTTAATCCTTCTGAGTATATATACTCAGACATGGAATTGCTGGATCGTGTGGTAATTCTGTTTAATTTTTTGAGGAGCACTGTTGTGTTAATTTTTTAAAGGGTTACAAAAGACTGATATGTGACTTCTTAAGTTCCTGTGTTAAATTTTAAAAAACCATAATAAAGTTCAACATCATTAATTTCGTCAAATCTGAAGTAATTCACTGAGGAGGCTACAGGTTTGCCTTTTCTTTCTCATTTACCCACAACTTTGAGACATTTTCTAAGCTTCCTTCTTCTCTTTAGGGAGCCAGTTAAATTGGGGTCTATTACTACATTCCCATAGTCTACATTAGCAGATATACAGTGTTCTAATTTAAAATAAATGACAGAAGAAAGCACTGCTAGACTTACTCCTCAAAGATTCCAAGCAGTTGATTTTTGTGTTGCTCTCTGTCCCCACAGCACTAAGACTGCATGCACTAATGGCTTTTCATTTTCCTGGTCATTCACTCACTCAACAAAAGTTAGGCTCTTTGCCATCTGTGTAGGCACCATTAATCAGCATTCATTGTCTTATTCTGTAGGGACCTACGTCTAAGCATTATTGCTCTAAACCACACGTTGTGTATGCAAATGGCCCAGAAATTGGACTGTGATGAAGATGGGTCTACAGCTGGGGAGGCCATGGAGACTTAGAGAGGCTGTGTCTCACTGAAGAGGCAGCCTACTCTGTCGGATGGCAGGCCCAGTTTTCCAGATCTTTCTAACTTCCAGGAATGGCAGGAAATCAAGACGTTAAATGTGGATTCTCTCAGTTGTAAAATGCTAACACTTATCAGAAAAAAATATGAGAACACATTGTATAGGCAAATAAATGTGTTTTACGAATAAAAACACATTTGCAGGTCAAATGCAGCTCATGGGTCACTAACTTCGACCTATCCTCCACCTGAAACTCATTCCTGGATCACAAAAGCCATTTGCAAGGAATATCTTGTTTTCCCAGGGTGTCTCTCAAGAGGGGATGAGTGAACCAAGAAAGACATTAGAGCTGGATTTCCATGAAGCTGATGCAACTTTACTTCTCAGCCCTGTATCTGCCTGGCCTTCTTCTCTGGGGCTAATATTTAGTATTTTCCAAAGTAAACTATTTCAGCCACAGTGGACTAGGACTGCTGTCCCTTTCCATTCTGACTTCTCCTCTGTCACATTTCCCCTTGTCTCAGGTGGCACTGAACCAACCAAGGATATTCTTGGGAAACTACAAAGGGGAAGTGAATTGAAGATACATTAAGTTTCAGTTGAGAGGGATGATTTTGTGTGGTTTGGACAAGTAATGCCCGTGGGCTACAGCGACTTCCCCAGTCTGACCGTTGACTGGTATAGAGTGAGAAGTGTGCACGACCAACTTATTGGACCTGCCCCTGGGCCCAAGCCCTAGATTCCACACCATACCTGGGATCCTGCAATTTCCTGTCAACACCTGGGGACTCCTTAGGCCTCTCCTCTGAATTTATCTTCTTATGGATTAAAAACCACTGCTAGGTGTGCTCCCTCGGGGCCCAAGAAGGGCTATGGGGTGGCTGTTTCCAGGGAGCGTGGCTGGAATGTTAGCTGTGTATGTGTGAGGCCCTGACAGGTGTTGGATGGAGCCTAGGATGAGTAAGAAAAGGGAGCGGCCAGCCTTCAATGGGAATTCTAAATCCAAACCTAGTCTTCCCAGTCTCTTTTAAGGCATGTTTTTCAGAGAAGGAGAATAAAACATAGCTCTTCAATAGTTTATTAGTGTGATTTCTAATATTTAATTTATAAAATCTTTAAATCTTTAGACCTCCATTTGTACCAAGGACCCACACAGTATTGGGATTGTACCTGGACCATAGTAACTTTGGCTTGTTTGGGCCACTCCTGCTGTGTAACTATTGCTCTAAAACTTAGTGGCATGAAACAACCATCTCATTATACTCATGGATTCTGAGGGGCAGAAATTCAGACAGGACACAGCTTGTCTCCGCTCCAAAATGCCTGCAGCCTCCGCTGAGAAGACCCCATGGTAGAGGTGACTCTGCAGTGGGGGCAGGAATCGTGTCAGGGGCTTGGTGCTGGCTGTCGGCGGGATCTCAGCTGTGCCGTGCACCGCGGCGGCACCTAATGTGAAAGGATGTCTGCCACAGGGGAATTGAACTTCTTACAGGTTGGATCTGGGCTCAGAAGGCGAGAACCCCTGAGAATCCCTAAGTAGAGCAGTAGTATTCTGTTGGTTACAACCAAGCCACAAGCCTACCCAGATCCAAGGGGGCTGGACCTAAGCAAGAAGATGTGGACTCCATCTCTCAGGGGGAGGATCGTTAAAGAATCTGGGGGCTATATTTTAAAACTACCACTCAGCAGGCTCCTTGCTCAGCAAAGAGCCTACTTCTCCCTCTGCCTGCAGCTTCCTCTGTTTGTGCTCTCTCTCCTTCTCTCTCTGACAAATAAGTAAATAAAATCTTTAAAAAAATTAAACTACCCCCCAGGTTAAAATATTGTTAACCATCCTGACTTCCAAGAATATACCTAATGGCAATTCAAAGAACATTCCAAAAAAACTTGACATCTCTTTTGAAATTTTAGCTCATACATAAAAGAAACATAATACAGTTTTCCTCTTATCTGACAGAAATCCTAAAAATTTATGTATCAGTGATGGTTAAGAAAGATATTTTTCTAAAGTATCAATAACAAAAAGATACTTTTGATAAATCTTGTTATAGGAAAGACTGAATTATATCTTTCTATTCTATCAAAAATATCGTAAAATCGTTACCATATGAAGTGACAAGAATGTGCTGCCCTCAAAAGTGTGGGTGTTTTTACAGACCGTTGGATCATCATATGTGCATTTTTAAGAATATTCAGAATGAAAAATGGTAATTAAATCCCAAAGAAGGAAAGACCAGCACAAGCAAGTGTAGTTTAGAAACACTTCATGGAGGATGAAGGAAAGATGGGATTTCAACAGAGAGAAGAAAAATGGAAGCTGAGAGCAGAGCTGAGTAACTGGTCAACCCGTAGTGTCAGTTATATGTGACATCACTTCTGATTGTCTCAGTCTCCATTCTGATTGGTCGGTGCCTTCCATGGCAGTTGGTAAAGGTTTCCCACACCATCCCTGTCAGTTAGACGGGGCAATATTAACAAAGACACCGAGAAGGAATAATCTTGGCCTGTTGATCAAACGGTAAGGAAATTAGACTGGCTTGAGTCCAGCTGGGACCGTTATGGGGAGGACAGCTGTTTAATTATGGTAAAACAAATTGTGAAGAATATTGAATGTTAAGCAAAGGAATTTGTACATAATCCTGCAACCGGTGGGGGGTAATGAATCATTTTGTGAAGTAAAGACAAAATGGAGGTGTTTATTGTATTTTAGGAAGATTACAGCAGTAGTCGAATGAGGGCAAACCTAGAGAAATCTTTTCAGGAGGTGGGTATAATAATCCAGACATGAACTTACCAGATGTTAACTAGTAATTTCGGCTACTTTGTATATCACTTTTTAAACTCATGTTATTTAACACAACTTTAACTCAAGTTTCTTAGTAACTTATAATGGATTGAAGACCTCTACTTAAAATATTCTACTTAAATTTTCTGGTCCCATCTCCGTCCAGCCCCTGCAGCAGTGGGTAGTTCTACCCAACCAGCTCTATGGTGGAGCACCCATTGACGGTCTCTTCTCCTTTCCCATCCCTGGCTTGTCTGGTGCAGAGGCTAGCTGGGCTGTCCAACCCACTGGGCACCCACTTATGTACAACTAAGAAATGCAGGGTTATTAACATCCTGTGCAGCAATCCTTGGCCATTGGCGATATGTGCTATAGGGTAAATGCTTTCTCTTTTCTCCCCATCCCACAGTGACACATTTTCATGGAGCTTCCCAAAGTCCCTGTGGGCTCAAATTGTTGCTATAGAGATGGCTGCCTGGATTGTACTGGCTTCCCTCTTCACCCTCCCACCTCAGCCTGACAGTCCCCCTGCTCCTGGTGACCACATCCCCAGATAAACAACCCATGCACAAACTTTTGTATCATGCTCATCTTTGGGGAAACCTAGGCTAAACTAGAACAGGATCTTCATGTCCAGTCCTTTGAAACCCCCAAGAGAGAACCTCACATAATGTTCTGCTCCCATTAGGAACATCAATATAGCCAAGAGCGAATATCCCCTTTTGACCTTTTAATTTAAAAAAAATGAGATTGTAGAGCTGAGGCTGTCCTGTATTGTAGCAGCGTGTTTTAGGCATGTGGGGAGATAGTTTAGAATCCTGGGAAGAGCAGAGAATTTCAAGTCATGAGATCTAGATTTGAGCTTTGCTACCTACAAAGTGAGTGAGAGGGCAAATTATAGAACTCTAGTCTTCCATATCTCCATCTATAAAATGGGGAAGTTAGTAACTACCTACCTTCATAAGGTAACTACAAATTTGTTTTGAGATTTGGGAAAGAAACTCCCTCACCCCTCTGAGAGGATTATCAAAGAAACAATTTCTCTTTATCCTGAATATGAATGAGACAGCACGTAATGCCTAGAAATCACTAGACATCATCTCCTGGCCCTAAAGATTGGTCAGCCTACAGATAAAGTGGAAAGGAACCATGGTGAGATTAGTGAACTTCTGAACCAAGCCACATCCATAGCCCACATGACCTCTGGTCATTTCAGATAAGTGAGTCAGTAAATATGTCATTTAAGCCAGTTTTAGTCAGACTTTCTCTTACTTGGAATAGAAGAATTTCCAACTGATAAAATATGTAAGTAAGCTTTGTAACTTGAGATCACTATAAAAACATTAGTTTTTACTATTTTTATTCCTACTAGTTAACAAGAATACCCATAGTCCATTGAGCAAGTTGAGAAAAATTCCTAAGTTTTCATGTCAATTTAGTACCAACTTTTGGAAAAAAATTTAAGTCACTGCCTTATGGTATGTAGACTACCTGTATTAGACAGATTATTAGCTATATTATTTGTATATGTAGAAAGAAACAAATGTAAATAAAACCTATTAAACTGACTGAACGTTAAAACATACTAAACTTATAAGTCATAAAAGAAATGACTGTTCAGATATGGCTACATAAAAATAATACAAAACTGCTGTAATTTGGGAAAATTACTTTAAATAAAGTTAAAACACAAAGACAAACTGGGGATAGTGTTTGAAGCTTATATGGTAGATAAGCTTATAAAGCGTTCTTATAAATCAATAATAGGAAACCTCCTCAATAAAAAAATAGGTAAAAGATTTCATGATGAAATCTGAGAACTATAAGAAAAGATGCTGAACTTAAGATTAAGGAACATCAAGGGCTATCATTAAAAGAGATAACTAATATTTGTAATAACTAGCACATACACTAACATGTAATAACTATCACCAGACACTATAAGAATTCTCTCACAGAGATATAGGTATAAGAATTATTATTACAGCATTCAAATAAATGAAAACAACTTAAATGTCAAGTAGTAGAAAGCTGGCAAAATAAGTTATATATTCCTATACTTAGATACATTGTTGCCATTAAAAAGGATCCAATAAGGGAGTGCCTGAGTGGCTCAGTCAGTTAAGCATCTGACTCTTGGTTTTGGCTCAGGTCAGGACTTCAGGAACCTGGGATGGAACCCTGTGTTGGGCTCTGCACTCAGTGG
The DNA here is from genome assembly GCF_022355385.1 of Mustela nigripes. Taxonomy (NCBI): domain Eukaryota; kingdom Metazoa; phylum Chordata; class Mammalia; order Carnivora; family Mustelidae; genus Mustela; species Mustela nigripes. Next base: position 4,086,565 of record NC_081561.1, read on the forward strand.
GGAGTCTGCTGGAGGATTTCGCTCTCTCTGTCCCTCCCCACTTTCTAAATAAAGGAATAAGTCTTCAAAAAAGATGGTTAAGATTGTAAGTTGTTTTTTTTTTTTTAAAGGAACCAGTAGGCCCTTAAATGTTAACATGGAAAGAAGTATGATATATAGTTTGAGTTTATCAAACGAGGTATAGAATGACCCCATTATATTAAAATATATATTTATGTATACACTTACAGTCTAAAAATAAATGCCAGCTATTAATACTAGTTAGCTCTCAAGTGTAGGGTTACAATGAGATCATTTTATGTAAAGTTTTACAAAATGTATATAATATAAAAATATTTGTTTATAAAACAAATAATTCAATGAGCACCAATCAGAAAGAAATCAGGGGTTTTTCACAACAGGTTTGCTGCCAGAACACAGGTGTCATGAAAGCCACCACTCAACCTAAACCAGAATGGGGAAGGAAAAGACTCATATTAACATTGTTGTCATCGGACACGTAGATTCGGGCAAGTCTACCACTCCTGGTCATCTGATCTACAACTGTGGTGGGATTGACAAAAGAACTATCGAAAAATTCGAGAAGGAGGCTGCTGAGATGGGAAAAGGCTCCTTCAAGTATGCCTGGGTCTTGGATAAACTAAAAGCTGAATGTGAATGTGGTATCACCATTGATATCTCCCTGTGGAAATTCAAGACCAGCAAGTATTACGTGACCATCATTGATGCTCCAGGAAACAGACTTTATCAAAAACACGATGACAGGCACATCCCTGTCCTGATTGTTGCTGCTGGTGTTGGTGAATTTGAAGCTGGTATCTCCAAGAACGGGCAGACCTGTGAGCATGCCCTTCTGGCTTACACACTGGGTGTAAAACCACGAATTGTTGGTGTTAACAAAATGGATTCCACTGAGCCACCCTACAGCCAGAAGAGATACGAGGAAATCGTTAAGGAAGGCAGCACCTACATTAAGAAAATTGGCTACAACCCCAACACAGTAGCATTTGTGCCAATTTCTGGTTGGAATGGTGACAACATGCTGGAGCCAAGTGCTAACATGCCTTGGTTCAAGAGATGGAAAGTCACCTGTAAAGATGGTAATGCCAGTGGAACCACACTGCTTGAAGCTCTGGATTGCATTCTGCCACCAACTCGTCCAACTGACAAGCCCTTGTGTCTGCCTCTCCAGGACATCTACAAAATTGGTGGTATTGGTACTGTCCCTATGGGCCGAGTGGAGACTGGTGTTCTTAAGCCTGGCATGGTGGTCACCTTTGCTCCAGTCAATGTTACAACCGAAGTCAAGTCTGTTGAAATGCACCATGAAGCTTTGAGTGAGGCTCTTCCTGGGGACAATGTGGGCTTCAATGTCAAGAACGTATCTGTCAAAGATGTTCGTCGTGGCAATGTGGCTGGTGACAGCAAAAATGATTCACCCATGGAAGCAGCTGGCTTCACAGCTCAGGTGATTATCCTGAACCATCCAGGCCAAATTAGTGCTGGATATGCACCTGTGCTGGATTGTCACACAGCTCACACTGCTTGCAAGTTTGCTGAGCTGAAGGAGAAGATAGATCGTCGTTCTGGGAAAAAGCTGGAAGATGGTCCCAAGTGCTTGAAATCTGGTGACTCTGCCATTGTTGATATGGTTCCTGGCAAGCCTATGTGTGTTGAGAGCTTCTCTGACTCTCCTCCTCTGGGCCGTTTTGCTGTTCGTGACTTGAGACAGACGGTTGCTGTGGGTGTCATCAAAGCCGTGGACAAGAAGGCAGCTGGGGCTGGCAAGGTCACCAAGTCTACCCAGAAAGCTCAGAAGGCTAAATGAATATTATCCCCAATACCTGCCACCCCAGTCTTAATCAGTGGTGGAAGAACGGTCTCAGAACTGTTTGTGTCAATTGGCCATTTAAGTTTAATAGTAAAAGTCTGGTTAATAACAATGCATCGTAAAACCTTCAGAAGGAAAGGAGAATATTTTGTGGACCATTTGTGTGTGTGTGTGTGTGTGTGTGTGTGTGTGTGTGTGGCAGTTTTAAGTTATTAGTTTTTAAAATCAGTACTTTTTAATGGAAACAACTTGACCAAAAATCTGTCACAGAATTTTGAGACCCATTAAAACAAAAGTTTAATGAGAAAAAAAAAAAAAAAAGAAAAGAAATCAGAGTTGGATAATATGTGGCCTCCTTGATGGTTGAATGCATTCCTCTTGTCCTTAGCTCCAAATGTGATGTAGCAGCTGGCAGATGATAGTAACTATCATGTGTAGGAAGAAGGAAGGCAAGAGGAGGGGTGACATTAAGATCTACACTCCATTGTCCCAAAGCAGTGCACACAGTGAGGGGTGGAGGATTAGAGAGAGCATAGGGAAGGGTTTCCCAGGGAAGGAGGAGAGAAGTAAACAGAACTTCCCCAACCAGGAACCCAGGAATGGAAAAATTTCACAGCCAGCTCCAGGTGAAGGAAAAGATTTCGTTTCTCATGTTCACTCACCCAAACTCCTACCTATGGTGTTTAGAATTGGCTCCTTGAAAAGTGTGCGAAGTAGTCATTTGCCAGATTCTGGCTATGAAGGCCAGGGGCTGCCCCAGCTCCTCTGCCACCAAACCAAGAATTTCTTGTGCCTGACCTCATCCCTTCCTGGTCCTTTGGAGTTGCCTTTGGACTAATCTGATAACAGGTCAGCACTGTTATGAAAAGCCAAAGCCTGATACAATCCTATGAGCTAAGGCTCTTGGCGGAGTTGACTTCTCCCTGCTCCCACCCTCAGAAGCTGGAGTTTGGAGTTCTAGATGAAAAGAACAAGGAGGCATTACACAAACAAACAAACTTCAGGCTCCCTTAATCTAAGCCTTAGCATCAACTTTGATGAGTTATGAGAAAGTTCTTTGGTTGAATCCTAGGCCATACAACTCAAAAGGATCAGACAATTTCAACTTGTAAATTTTCAGATGAGAAAACTAAACCTTAGATAAGTTATGTGAATTCCCCCCGAGGCCATGACCAATTTTAGAGATGACATGAGAATCCAGTACTCCTTAAGTAGCATAATCTCCCTGCTGCCATGCCACATCTTTGGCTGCCACACTTCCAGTGGCAGGGTTTCAGAGTTTCAGGGGTTTGTAAATATTTGGGTAAATATAATCAACTGACTGATTTTCTTGGGTTCTTTAAACTGTGGGTGATAGTTGAAAGCAGCAACTGTAACATTATCTAATGGGATTTTCAATGCATGAAATAAAAATGTATTTCCTTGAATATATCAATGAAATTCAATAATCTTCTAGACAGACATAAAGAAAAAACAGAGAGGACACAATATAAAGAATAAAGGAGGAAATCACTACAGGCAGTAAAAGGATAATGAATAAGACAAAAACTATATACATAAGTTTGACTGCTTAGATGAAATGAGCCAGGGCCTCAAAGGCCACATACTATCAAGACTCACCCAAGAAAAAATAAGCACACTTGAATAGTTCTATCTATACCTGTTAAATAAATTGTAGTATAAAATCGGGCAAAAAAGAAAACTCTAGGCCCAGACAGTTGTACTGAAAAATTCTACCCAATGTTTAACGAAAAACACCCAATTCTACACAGTCAACATCATACAGGAGGTTCTAGTTAATGCAACAAGGAAAGAAAAAGAAATAAGTGACATATATATTGAAAAGGAATAAATTAAATTGTCCCTGTTCTGAGATAATAGCTGTTGTCTCAGGAAACACGATGTCTATACAGAAATCCCAAGGAATCTATCAAAAAGTTTGTAGAATTAATACTAATGGATGTAGCAAGACAAAAATGCAAGGTCAACAGAAAAAAAAATTTATTTTTATATATTGGCAATGAATAAATAAATTACAATTAAATTTAAAATAGTTCTAAAAAAAGATAAGTAGTTGGGTATAAAGCTAACATGCGGAATCTGTATACTAAAAATTAAAAAGTGCCAATGAGAAAAATCAAAGGAGACCTAAGTAAATGCAGAGCCATACAATGATCTTAGATTGGAAGGCTCAGTATAGTTAAACTGGCAAATCTCCCTAAATTAATCTATAAATTTAATGCAATTCTAATCAAAATCCAAACATTGTTTATATAGAGTAGGTGATTTTCCAATTTATATGGGAAAGCAAAAGGACTAGAATACCAGGAAGTTCTTTTTTTTTTTTTTATAATAAAAAATCTTATTTATTTATTTTGGAGAGAGAGCACGTGTATGGGCCTGAGCAGAGGGTTGGGAGGAGGGAGAGGGAGAGAGAATCTCAAGCACACTCTGTGCTGAGCAGGGAGCCCAACACAGGGCTTGAGCTCATGACCCTACCAGGAGGTTCTTGAAAAACAAATAACATTGGAGGATACATATTAACCAATTTTAAGACTTACTATAAAGCTCTGTAGTGTAGTATTAGCAAAGGAATAGATGCATAGTTCAACAGAACACAACAGAGTCATGAAATAGACTCATAAAATATAGTCAATTGATTTTTGACAAAGCTACAAAAAATATTCAGTGAAATAAGACTAGTCTTAACAAACAGTGTTGGAACAATTAGATACCAATATGCATACAAATTAACTTTGACCTAACCCTCATATCTCAAACAAAAAAATTAACTAAAAAATAGACCATATGGGCTCTTTCCATAATTTGGCTATTGTTGATAATGCTGCTATGAAACCAAGAAACAGACTCTTAACTAAAGAGAACAAACTGATGGTCACCAGAAGTGAGGTGGGCGGGTGATGGGTGAAACAGGTGATGGGGATTAAGGAGCACACTTGCTGTGATGAGCACCAGGTGTTGTATGGAAGTGTTGAATCACTAATTCCATACCTGAAACTGGTATTACACTGTATGTTAACTAACTGGAATTTAAAGAAAAATTTGGAAGAAAAAAATATAAAGTGGCTCTTCACAAGTAGGTAAAGAAATAAAGTGGGTTTCCTGTAAAAAATATAATAAAATAATAGAAATAATAATAATAAATTTAAAATAGACTATAAATCTAAATGAAAAATGTAAAACTATGAAATTCGGAGAAGAAGGCTTAGGAGAAAATCTTTGTGACTTTAGATTAGGCAAAAAATTCCAAATAAGACATTAAAAGCGTGAGATGTCTGGGTGGCTCAGTGGATTAAGCCTCTATCTTCGGCTCAGGTCATGATCTCAGGGTCCTGGGATCAAGCCCCACATCAGGCTCTCTGCTCAGCAGGGAGCCTCCTTCTCCCTTTCTCTCTACCTGCCTCTCTGCCTACTTGTGATCTCTGTCTGTCAAATAAATAAAACCTTACAAAAATAAAGACATCAAAACCATGATTCATAAGTGAACAATTGACAAATTGGACTTCATCAAAACTAAAAAATTTGCTGGGTGAAAGCCCCTTAAAGAAATGAAAAAAAAAAAATCTATGCAGCTAGAAGTTATTGCAAATCATATATGTAATAAAAGGCTTGTATTCAGAACCTCCAAAGTACCTCTCAAACTCAATAGTAAGAAAACAACTCAATTAAAAAATGCTCAGAGCATACACATGGCCAACGAACACATAAGAAATGCTCAACATCACTCAGCACAATGAGAAACCACCTCACCTCACTGTTCAGAATGGCTAAAATTAACAACTCTGGCAACAAGAGACAGCGAGGTGGCAGAGAAAGGGGAACCCTCTTACACTGTGGGTGGGAATGCAAGCTGGTGCAGCCACTAGAGAAAGCATTTTGTAATGTGTATAATTGTTAAAACAGTATGTTGTACACCTGAAACTTATATAATGTTATATGTCAATGTATATGTAAAAAACTTCAATGAAAAATTTAAAAATAAATAAAACAACTCAGACACCTGTATAAGCAAAACAAAGGAGTCAAGTTTACAGTTTTTAGATTTTAAAAAATTGTAAAAAGACTTTGCAAAGAGTATTTTATAGCAGGGCTTCAGTGTCTCACGTGTTTTCCCATGTGAGCACAATGGTCCTTAATAAAGCCTCCTTCTTCTCTCCATTCCCCCAGAAGCTTCAGCAATCAACCAAGACACTGGGACAGTGTTTGGGCCAAGAGTTTCTTCTAAGTAAGTGGCAACTCAGTAAAAAAATGTAGCATCATGGCCCCGGCTATGGGGGTCAGCACATAAAGGCCAAAAGAGTCCAGGAACTAACCAGTTCCTGAGAGCGCCTACCTCAGTCCCAAAGAAGAGTCAAGAACCACCAAAAAGCTGAACCCTGTTCTGTGGACCTTAGCAGGCTGTGTTTCTCACACTTCATTATCAGGAAATCAGTCCAGTGGGGGCTTCTGAAGTTGGTGTCCACTGGAATTAATAGCAGAGATTTTTTTTAAAAAGATTTATTTATTTATTTTAGAGAGAGATAGTGTGCAGGGGTGGGGGCTGTGGAGACAGGGCAGAGGGAGAGGGAGAGAGCGAATCTCAAGCACACTCCCTCCTAAGCACAGATCCTGATGTGGAGCTCCATCTTAGGACCCCACGATCATAACCAGAGCCTAAATCAAAGGTCAAACACATAACTGACTGAGCCACCAAGGCGCCCCAATAACAGATTTTTTCTTACCACATGTGCCTTGACCAGTGCCTCTGGAAGAAAAGAATGCTATTTAGAATCTGTCAAAATTTGTAGCCATTAGCTATTTGTCAAAACTGTTTGTCATAACTGCACACCAAAAAGAATAAATTGTATTTTGAGTAAGCAAAATAAATAAATAAATAAACTCTGGGAAAAGTTGGTCTTCAAATTATCCTCAAACTGTAACTAAAGACAAATTTTAAGCAACTAGCTCATGTCTTTTTATTATTGGGGCTCAATTCAAAGCAATGGATGGCAAAAATGTGTACCATTAGGTTGTTTCTACTTTTGTGCTTTAGTTTATTACCGAAACAAAATATACAAGGTAGCAGAGGGATCAAAAATAGAGGACAGGGAGAGTCTGATCTGTTAGGAGCCTGCGCACCAAACACTCTGTTCATATATTCCATACCACCCCATTGACTGCGTAGGATCCTCCACATTTACGAGCTGTTTAAGGACTAAATCCTAATAGTGATGTACCAAGTAAAATATGTAATGGTGACCACAGGTAGTACCAGAACTCCTCTGCAGCTGCTGGAACCCTGGGGGATGAGAATGGTTTTAGGAAAATTATTAGCCAGCTCGGCTTCCCATGAGATATGAGCCCACCAAGTGGTCTGCCAGGCTTGGAGTGTGAGTGCATTTTGCAGAAAGCTCCAGAATGCTCCAGGGCAGCGGTTCCCTGGGCAAGCAGAGAGGACACCCAGGAGCTCTGGCTGATGTGAAGGGGTTCTCTAGAAAGTGGCTGATGAAGTAAACAAGTTCATGAGGAGTTAAATAGTACATTCTGTCTGCTGTTTGTGATGATGATGTCAGGGACACTACAAACGTTCTGATAAGTGTATGAACACCATAAAAGAGACTTCTTAGTTTCTGGTTTGCTTTTCCTTCAGGGTTCCTCAAGAGAGCGTGGTCCTTCCCTATTCACCCAAAGTCAATGCTAGGTTCAGATAATTTCTTATCTCAGAATTTAATTTCTGAATTTACTGGGCAATCATTCCCTGCCTACCTCTAGTGCCAAGAAGTTGGGATCTCAGAACAATTTCTCCTCAATTGACCTCATTATCCATCAATCCCCTAGGGACCATCTTAGAAGCCACCCCAGGGACAGATTTTCCTGCCATAAACTTAGTGTCTCCCAGGATGCTGGGCCCCACAGCACAACCAGGTCTGTGTTGGCTGTGACCAGTGTCCATTATGGCTGTCCCTGGGCTCCTGCCAAAGGTTCTGCCAAGTAGCAGGTGCTGCTCTGACTGATGAATTCTTCAATCCACGATCACTCCTAGTTGGCAGAAAATATAGGTTTTGAGATAATCGCTCCCACTAACCATCTCTTTGCTATGATTTGAATATTCCACTTCTTGTTTTTGTTTTCATTTTTTTGGTGTGTGTGTAGGTAGCAAAGCAAGGTTTATTGAGTGAGAGCAAAGCTCCCAAAGAGGGAGGGGACCGGAGAGGATTGCCCCCGAACCCACCACTTCCAACAAAGCAAGAAGAACGGGGTGGTGTTTAGTTATCAATAATCTTCATTGACAGCAGGATGAAAAACAAGAGGAGACACCGACCAAGGGCCAGAGTTGGCTTTGGCACCTACCAGGCTGGTGACTGAACTAGGCCTCCCTCTGACTTGGAGATCTTCTGAGATCAATGTAAAATGCCACAGTCACTGTGCTTTCCAAAAAGAAAAAAGAAAAAAAAAAAAACCATCCCCAGAAAACCAATGACTGTGTGGTATTGTAACGCTTTCCATACGTTTCTGCATAAAATAACACTTCTCTTTACTACTTTTCATGTTCCGTGGGAGGAGAGACAATCTTGATTTGTTTAGAATATGTTCCCTTCTGGGCAGACATCTGATTTTTTATTTCTCACTGACTTTTCTGTATAGGTGCGAGCCCCTTACTGCCTCTCCCTCAACCCTGCTTTCCATCAGCCCCTTCACTTCCCTGGCAATTCTTCTAAATGTTGTGTTTGAAGAGACACTGCAATCTAAAACAATGTGTACCTTTTTGTTCTTTTTTTTTTTTTTAAATATTTTATTTATTTATTTGAGAGAGAAAGATCACAATTGGGCAGAGAGGCAGGCAGAGAGAGAAAGGGAAGCAGGATCCCCACTGAACAAAAGGGCCCAATGTGGGGCCCAATCCCAGGACCCTGAGATCATGACCTGAGCTGAAGGCAGAGATTCAACCCACTGAGCCACCCAGGTGCCCTACATTTTTGTTCTTAAAAAGATCTATTTCTTTGAGGGAGAGTGTGAGCGAGCAGGGATGGGGGGGGGGGGGGGGGAGGGAGAGGGAGAGAATCTCAAGCAGGCTCCATGCTGAGTGCAGAGTCGAACGTGGGGCTCGATCCCACGACCGTGAGATCATGATCTGAGCCCAAAGCCAGGTGTTCAACCAACTGAGCCACCCAGGCATCCGCATGATATGCACCTTTTGAAAGATCAAAGGTAATTAGAGCTTCCTCTACTCTTTGCCTTCACTTCCCAAGTGCCCATGTAACCCTGTTTGCTCCCACCTAGCACACAGTCACGTAGGTACAGGCCAAAACTCACCTCAATTCTATTTCTGATTAAGCTGCAAAGAACATAAAAGTATATTATTACATGTGACATTTGCCGTAGGTTTCTCGAAAACAGTTTTTATCAAATTAAAGAAATTTCTTTCTAGGTCTAGTTCACTAATTTTTTTTTTTTAGTGTTATTTGCAGGTATCTGAGATATTATTAATGTGGTGAATTACACATGTAGATATTTTAGTATTGAACTATATGAATAAATCCTACTTTCTAATGTATATGTTCATAAACTGCTGAATTCAGTTTGTTAATATTTTGTTTGAGGTTTTAGCCACTACCTTTATAATTCCTCACATTGTAAAAAATCCAGTTTAAAAAAAAATCTGGTTTAAATACTAAGAAGTTCTGTAATGCCTTCCTCCTCATGTGACTGGGCCAGATATTTTGATTTAGTCCAGGAAAAAATTAAATCTTCATCCACCATAAGAAGAAATCAATAATAGATGAAGTAAAATTGGTTAGCCACAAAATATCAACGTAAGAGTTACTGAAGAATAAGAAAGTAAATATGAGAAGGAACTTCCCGCAGGATTGAAAGGAGTTGCCTCTAGAGAAAAGAGTGACAAAACTGGGAGCTGCTTGCTCTGCTGCCATTTTATTTTGTTTTGTTTGTCAAAATAATCCTTTCACTATTACTTTTCTTTTTAAACCATGAATATGCATTACTTTGATAAAAACGAAGGAACACATTTAGGTCTCCCAAAACTCAGAGACGTTTCTGGCGCAGAATCTATTTTGAAATCTGTGACATCTTCTTTCTTTTCTCTAGTGAACATATATTGCAGTCATGGCTTGTTTATCTAAGCTTTTTCCATCCGTACATTTTGCTCTTCTCTATCTCTGAACATGTGAAGCTTCTTTCTTCCACCTTTTAACATCCCCAAATACTGGACTTCTCCCAAGCAAATGTTAAAAGACATTTTTAACTACACACTGCACCCCCCCACACACACACATTAGAAAGCATCCAATAGAATTATCTTTATAATCATTTTAAAATATCCATGAAAGACTTCTGGTCGGGTGACAGAATTCTGCAGAGGTCATGCACTGGTTCATGGGGGGGGGTGGTTTGGCATCTGGTTGAGTGAGAGGCTCTGTGCTTTGCTTGGACAACTAATTCAGGATACATGATGGCGGCTGGATGGATCTGTGGGTGGTGATGTCAGGAGGCATATCCTAGACCCAGTGTGGGCTGATTAGGAAGGGTTGCCCTTTATAGACACAGGTTCCACCATCATCAGTTCAGGGCAAAGCTGACTCCAGAGAAGGGGTATGCTTGCCCCTTGTAAGATTATCAGTTTAAACCAGGAGGGAGACTGATAGAAGGTAAACTGCAAACCAGCCATGACACAAAGTATTCTTTTTTGATTTGTTTCTTATTTGCAATGGAAACGAGAGTCTTTTTTTTTTTTTTTCCTGTTAAAATAGTTAAGGCAATAGCTTTGGAGTTTTGTGGAATTTTTAAAAAATGCTACTGTTTGCTTGCATATTTGTTTTACCTTGTGGCTAAGTTGGAAGGAAGTAACATTTTTGTGAAATTAAATTTGCATATTTAATCAGCATTTCAGATTCCTTGGAGCAGGCTGTTGCTCCCTTCCATCTACTGTTGCTACTGTTATTGTTGATACAGTTTAAAAGAGTTGGAAAAGTAACTTGTAGCTTGGTGCAGTCCTTTTCATTGAGAATTGAGGCCACAAGCAGCTATCATCTTGGAGCCTGTGGGGGGGAATTCTTAAAACCAGGATTTTAGACTCTAAGGATAAATCTGCTTCCTTCTGTTATTTGTGTTTCTTGTCAAGCTTTTGGAAGAATTTCAGACTAACCTTTTTAATTCTAGAGGCTGGCTGGCTATGGTATTTGAAGCCTGAGATTGAGTTAAGAGGAGGGATGGTAGATAATAGGAATAGGAATGATGAGGTTTGGGGACTATATTGACATTTGGCTTCTGATTAGATTGGGAAAAGGGCAAGTACAGTTGATGTGGCCATATTCTATTTGATTGGATTAAAGTGTGCTGGTTGGGTTATCTAATTGAAAAAAAAAAAAAAAAAAAAAAAAGGAGGTGGCCGAGCAATCTGATTTCTGTTATATCTAATAAAGGTCATCATACAGGGAGCCTGGAGAGAAGAAGGTATTGGTAACTTTGTGTATCTGTGGATGGTAGTGGCATTGGAAGTTGCTGGAGGTTTTCTGTAGGATGAACTTGAAGCTGATTTTGAAGCCTGGCACCAGGAGAGCAGGGTTCTAAGAAGAGTATGTCCAAAAGAAACAGTTTATGAAAAGGCATCGTGTAGTCAGGAGCACTGAACTATTCTGGGTGGCTACTGCACGGTGTGGAGTATTGGGAAATGGGTGGATGGGTCTGGTGATTAGGACCTAGTAGGAAAAATTTAACATTCCAGTTTTATCTTAAAAGAGTTAGAGGAGATTTTGAAGAAAGGGAGTGACATTATCAGGTTTATTTTTATTTCTTATCAGGATCACTGGATAGTGTATAAAAGATAGACAAGAATGAGAATATACTGATAATGGGGCTTTACACTGACTTTATACTTCTACCAATGAGGAAATTTTAGGTGGGGGGTGGGGTTAAGCACAATTCCTGCATTAAGACCAGATGTAGGAAAGGAAAGAAAAGGAAAATACACGGAAGATTTTTTTTTTTTTTTAAATTTTATGTGTGAAGCACAGTAGTCAAGGAAAACACCTCGATTTCTTTTTTAGCCAGTTGGTGAGTGGCAACACCACAATATTTTCTTCTTGGCCTGTAGGTGCCATATTTGATTATCAGAACATAAAAGGTTTCTTCTTGAGGTTGTGCCCACAAGCATCATTGCTTTTAGGAGGGGCTAGCTGAAAACTGGCATATAGTTCACAGCCTGTTTTTCTAAATGTGGTCCCATGAAGCACTGGTTTTGAGAAATGTCAACAGATATTTTGTAGGGGAAGAAATGTTGAATAATCCAAAACTTTTGGGAAACATGAAATGCTATACCCCTCTTGGAGGGTGTCAGTGGAAACATGTCAGACACTCACAGTAAAGAGTTTTTTCAACTTTCTTTAACTCAGAATTTCCATAGTTACTTGAGTTTAGAGAGTGTTTTTTCAAGGAACACATATTTAGGGAGATCTAACTAGACTGCAGTTTTTATGCTATGAAATTTGGGAGGGGGCGGATACAATTATTCAAGAATCACTGTGTTTGAATCAGAAGAGAGAACTGTATCCAGTGGTGTGCTAATACATGTCTACCTATCAGCCTGGGGGATGTGGGGGAGGTAAGACAGACTAGAGGTGTTAGAAATACGGGAAGAAGCATGAAATAGTTATCTTGGGGAGCAAGACAGCAGACTCACCGTGGCAGCATGATAGAATTACCAGACAGTTTTGAGTACCCTTTGGAGGTTTGAGGTCATGAACCTAAAGTGAGACTAGCCAACACAGCAGTGCTATTTTCTCCAGCTGCCAGGGTTTAGGAGTTGGGGGCTAGGTTTAATCAGGATGAGAGCTTTTCCAGGCAAGAATAACATGAAGGAAAGGAGCATGAGAGATTGAGAATCTGGGACTCTCTGGTGGGTTATGAAGGAGTAAGCACGGATGTGTGTGTGTGTGTGATGATAACGGAGAGGTTCTGGGTCTTTGGATTGGAGGTTTCAAGCCATCAGAGAACAGATGGAGTTGGGGTAGTGGAGTAAGTCATTTGAAAATAAAGAAGGTGATAGAATTCCCATTTGGGAGATGGGGCACTTGCTGGCAGTGATAAGAAAAGGTCTTCAGAAGTGAGGAGGTCTAGGTGTCAAGTACGTTCTGCTGATGACACCCAGGATTCAGATGGGCGGAGGATGGAGGGGAAGGCAGTTGAGCCAGGTGCTAGTCCGCAAGGGTTCAGAAGGAAAGGGAATTCCAGAGATGACAGCAGCAGCTGGATAGTATCACTGGGTTGCATGAGCTTCAAGGGAAGAAAGAAATAGAAACAAGAGAAAGAAAGAAAGGAAGGAAGGAAGGAAAAGAAAAGAAATGTTTTCGAAAGAGCAAAGACACTCGTCGCACTTTTAGACTTTGAGATGATGTGGATGCCAGAAGAAAACAACCTGCACTTTAAGGAGCTTCAGGGTGAAATGGTCATCTCAGGGAACAGCAGGCTTCTAGCGTGAGACAAAGAGGTAAAAGGGAAGGTTCCCAGAGGTGGCTGAGGATTTAGAAGAGTTTTCTGACGAGGTGCTGCCTTCTAGAGGACAGGGTGGAAGAGTTTAAGAAGGTGGGGATGGTTAGAGGAGACCTTGTCTGGAGTTTATGGGCATGAGGGTCCAGCAGATAATGGAGCTGTGGTTTCCTAGACATCCTGTTTCCATGGAAAATGGGGTTGTACCTGCGCTGCTTCTGAATGTTTTCGCATGGGGCATAAGGCAGATTCAACAAATACCTCAAAAATTATTCTTAAGGGACAGCAAGCAACTAATATGGTCCTGCCTTACTCCTAACATATTAATGGGAACTTAGCTAACATTACCAACCTCTAGAAGAGTACTAGGAGAGTACTTGCTCCCTTGCATCCTCAAGAAGAAATCTATATCTGACTGAGGGGGGAGGTGCCTACACCCCCTGGGCCAGCATAGATGTTAGGCTCCGTTATCAAAGGAAAGAGATTGAGACAAAGTGAAAGTTATTTAAAGCTTTATTTTATGCCAAGTATTAGAAGTCAGACTGATTAGCCAGGGGAACGAGACTGAAAGTTAAAATTATGCAAAGCTTTATTCTATGCCAAGCATTAGAAGTCAGACTGACCAGCCAGGGCCGCCTCCAAAGAGAGGGACCCCTCTCAGCCTCACAGACTTTTTTTTTTTTTTTAAGATTTTTATTTATTTATTTGATAGAGAGAGATCACAAGTAGGCAGAGAGGCAGGCAGAGAGAGAGGGGGGAAGCAGGCTCCCTGCTGAGCAGAGAGCCCGATGTGGGGCTCGATCCCAGGACCCTGAGATCATGACCTGAGCTGAAGGCAGAGGCTTAAACCACTGATCCACCCAGGCGCCCCCTCACAAAAGCCTGGCCACACATAGGTGGCCAATGAGATTGTAACATTGCATATTCATGTTGGGTCACACGCAGGTGGCCAATTGAATTACAATTTACCCGATAGTAGCTGTTTGAACTAACCTATTACTCTGGTCAGAATTGGAGCTCAAGTTTGGTGCCCAAAAGACAGGGTTTACATTCTTTGGTGGTTAGGGAGACAGTATGTGTGCCTTTTACTGATAGGATGTCTCCACCTGGCCTGACTCGTCCTTGGGTTCTGGGCTCTGTTATTAGGAACTGGCCAACCATATTTTACTAGTTTTCCAGACTTGTTTCTTAAGTAAGTTCCCAGGGGGCGGGGTGGCGAGGGCAGGGTCAGTTTAAGTTTTACTGCACAAACAACAAAATGGCTTTTTAACCAAGATGGAACCGCTCTGGCTAAATAGGCCCTGACAATAGACACTTTCCTTCCCAGCACTGCTCTCCACTGGTTGCCACACCAGAATCCAAGCCACTGCAGGCCAGCTTTCTTGGTGCCCAGACTCTTGCATTCCCATGTCTGATGGGGTTTCTGGACAAATGAAGAGACTGGAAGACTGGGAAGAGTTTGCTCTGTAAACCCACCTTCTCCAGGAGCAGCTCTCAAAGCCCAGGGTTGCACTGTCCAGATAGGGCTACTGGGATTTAAACTAATTAAAATTAGAAGGCAGTGCCTCCATAGCACCAGCCCCATTTCAAGGGCTTGATAGCCTCATACGGATACACTCATCGGTCAGCACAGCTGCAATAACATTTCCACCCTCTCCGGAAGTTCTATTAGAGTGCGCCCCCGTGAAGTATTCATTAAGCTGTTCTTTTGGTCCCTTTCTAACTCAGGTGTTTTTCCTTGGTGCAGCACCTGTGAGCTAGCCCCGAACCCCGTGGGCGTTGGGAAGGACTAGGAAGCCGGCGTGTCTGCGCCCGTGTCAAGCTGCGAGCATGGCTCAGTACAAGGGCACGATGCGCGAGGCCGGCCGGGCCATGCACCTGATCAAGAAGCGGGAAAAGCAGAAGGAGCAGATGGAGGTGCTGAAGCAGCGGATCGCCGAGGAGACCATCATCAAGTCGAAGGTGGACAAGAAATTCTCGGCTCATTACGACGCCGTGGAGGCCGAGCTCAAGTCGAGCACGGTGGGCCTGGTGACCCTGAACGACATGAAGGCCAAGCAGGAGGCCCTGCTGAAGGAGCGGGAGATGCAGCTGGCCAAGAGGGAGCAGCTGGAGGCGCGGCGGCTGCAGCTGGAGGCGCTGCGGGAGAAGGAGCGCAAGCAGGAGCAGAAGCGCAAGGTCTGCAGCCTGTCCTTCACGCCGGACGAGGGCGACGAGGGCGACGAGGACGCGACGGCTGGGGAGCAGCCCGGGTCCGCGGCGGGGAGCAAGCGGCGGAAGAACCTGGGGAAGAATCCCGACGTGGACACGAGCTTCCTGCCGGACCGCGACCGCGAGGAGGAGGAGAACCGGCTGCGCGAGCAGCTGCGGCAGGAGTGGGAGGCGCGGCGCGAGAAGGTGAAGCGCGAGGAGATGGAGGTCACGTTCAGCTACTGGGACGGCTCGGGCCACCGGCGCACGGTGCGGATCCACAAGGGCGGCACGGTGCAGCAGTTCCTGAAGAAGGCGCTGCAGGGGCTGCGCAAGGACTTCCGCGAGCTGCGCTCGGCCGGCGTGGAACAGCTCATGTACATCAAGGAGGACCTGATCCTGCCCCACTACCACACCTTCTACGACTTCATCGTCACCAAGGCCCGGGGCAAGAGCGGGCCGCTCTTCAGCTTCGACGTGCACGACGACGTGCGGCTGCTGAGCGACGCCACCATGGAGAAGGACGAGTCGCACGCGGGCAAGGTGGTGCTGCGCAGCTGGTACGAGAAGAACAAGCACATCTTCCCTGCCAGCCGCTGGGAGCCCTACGACCCCGAGAAGAAGTGGGACAAGTACACGATCCGATGACCCCCTTTCCGCTCGCCGCTAGGCTCCCTGTCCTACCCCTCCCTGGTCCTGCAGAGCCCTGCACACGTGGCCTTCGCAGCCTCTGATGGCCTCCTGTCCACGCCCAGGCAGCAGCACCCAGCATAGGAAACAGATCTCTGTACCCTGTCACTTCCAACTTAATTTGGTGACCTTAATTTCTTGCCCCAATTTGAATAAAGAGCCGAGGGTTCTCACTTTATCCAAGTGTGGTCCTTCTATTGCTGATGTTTTTGGGGGGCTGCTTGGTTATTTGAGGGAGTGGGTTGGTATTAATGTTACTGTGTGGACCCACTATATGGCTCTTTTGAGCTTTATTGAAACCATCACTGGGCTCTGCGGGACAGAATGAGAGTATGGGGTGCATTTTTTACCTGAGTCAAAAAGGGTTAAAACAAATAGTCATGAGCATGGACTTTGGAGCCAAACTGCCTGAGTTTGATTCCCAAGTCAGCTTCTTCACTTGCTGTGTAATTTGGGACAGACTAACTGAACCTCTGTGCCTCAGTTTCCTGGGATAAGAATAGCACTTACCTCATAAGATCCATGTGGAGATTAAATGAGTTAATATTTGCAAAGCACTTAGAACTCAATAAACGTCTGCTGTTACTCTTCTTATGGTCTTTATTTAAAGAACTGCTGTGACCCATTTCAGAACGATGTGAGGGCAAAGGTTGACCTCCCCCATAACTTTTCCCAAGATCAGGGGAGTTGAGGGGGGGGGGTGGCTCACAAACTGGGGGAGCAGCCCCCTCTGGAGCCGTCCTTAGCTGCGTTGTTTAGCCCCAGGGGTTAGGAGTTGGTTAGTATAGCCTAGAGATGAGGATTAGGGCCATGTCTTGTGCCTCCAGCTCTGACATGGCTCTGCACAGTGCTGTTAAAGATTCTGTCATTTAAAATTTTGATATTTTACTCATGAATTTCCTTGTATTAATGTTGATTTTTAAAAATATTGCATTAAAATGTTATCTTAAAATTAAAATTTTTTTGAGAGATTGGGGAAGGGGCAGAGGGAGAGGGAGAGAGAATCCCAAGCAGGCTCTACTCTCAGAGCAGAGCCCAACATGGGGCCCAATCCCATGACCCCATGATCATGACCTGAGCTAAAATCAAGAGTTGGAAGCTCAATTTACTGAGCCACCCAGGCACCCCTAAAATATTAATTACTGAATTCTGGGGTGTTTTCACCCCCTTCCCACCCTCCATTTACCTTAATGCCCAAGGCAGATGCCTCACTCATCTTACCCCAGTCCCAGCTTCTTAGAGTTCTTGCTTCAACCCATAAACAAGAACTTCCACCAAAATGTTGGCCCTTGTGGGTCCCAGCCTGTGCTGTCCATTAGGATCATCAGGGAAGCTTTTACAGCTGCCAAATTCTCAATGATGCTCAGAGTCAGGATCTCAGTGGGAAGCAGACAGTACATGTTTTGAAGCTCTGCAGAGTTCAATGGGCAGTCAGGTTGGAGAATGAATGTGTTAAGGTTGCCTTCTCTCTACCACTTACTAATTCCTCTGCTGAGATTTCAGGCCATAAGCTCACCTGGGTCATGCCCAGGATGGGTTGAAGACCACCTGAGTGGACTCTTGGTTTATTTCAGTGGAATGTGAAATGGTACCCAAAGCGTGATGCTTGCTTGGAGCAGCAGTGTCACACCTGACATCTTGTTAGAAAGCACACACCTATTGAATTGGAATGTGTGACCCAACAAGATTACCTGGTGATTCACATGCACACTAAGATTTAGTGACCTGTGACTGGCTACATGTCTGCTCTATAGTCTGAAGCTCTAATATATTAATTCAAAACTTATACTTAGAGGGTATTAATAGTAGAGCTCTGTATTTTTGGTCCAAGCCACATTTTCTAATCCAGCTTTAATAATGTTGATATGCTAACCCCAGTCCAACTCCTACATCTATTTCTTAATTGGTTTGGAGTTACTTAGATTTACCTTACTTTGTTCTGCCATGCGTGACAAAACCCCAAAGTCACAGTGGCCTAAGCAAGCCTATTTTTTTCCTATGCAAGCCTGGGGATAAATTTGCATAGCACCAGTCAAAGACCTGGGCTACTTCCATCTCTTCTGTTATCCAAGTGGCCTCCATACCCACAGGTATATCATAAGCCAAGATGGAAGTTCCAACTCCAGCCACCACATCCACATCCCAGGAAACAGAAAGATGGTAAAGGGAGAAAGGGAAATCCCAAAGTCATAAAATGTCTGTCTCTTAAGGATACCTGTAAATTGACAATAATTTGGCTATATCCCTTTTGCTAGAATTTGGCTACTTGGCCACACCTTGCTACAAGGAAAGCTGGGAAATGTAGTCTTTTTTTTGGTCAATTTAATTTTTTTTTTTTCATTTTTAAAACTTTTCAATGTCAGTACAGTTAAGATGCGGTGTTATACTAGCTTCAGGTATGCAATATAGTGATTCAACAATTCTAACATTACTCAGTGCTCATTATGGTAAAGTGCACTCATAATCGCCTTCACCTATTTCACCCATTGCCCCCACCCACCTCCCCTCTGATAACCATCTGCTGTTCTCCATAGTTAAGAGTCTGTTTTTGTCTTTTTTGTTTATTTAATAAACTCCACACACAAGTGCAATCATACAGTATTTTTCTTTCTCAGACTGACCTCACTTAGCATTTCATCCCCTAGACCCACCTATGTTGTTGCAAATGGCAAGATTGCATTCTATTTTCATAACTGGGTAATATTCCAGTGTGTGTGTGTGTGTGTGTGTGTGTGTGTGTGTGTAATGTATGTCTATATATATATGTATGTGGTATATATACACATACCACATCCTCTTTATCCATCCATCTATTGGATGTGGGTTGCTTCCATACTTGGCTAACGTAAATAATGCTACAGTAAACATAGGGATGCATATATCTTTTTGAACTAGTATTTTCATATTCTTTAGATAAATTCCCAGTAGTACAATTATTGGATCATATAGCAATTCTATTTTTAATTTTTTGAGGAACCTCCATATTGTTTTCCACAATGGCTGCACCAGTTTGCATTCCCACCAACAGTGCACAAGGCTTCATTTTTCTCCACATCCTCACCACCTATTGTTTCCTATGTTGTTGATTTTAGCCATTCTCACAGGTGGGAGGTCATATCTCATTGTGGTTTTGGTTTATATTTCCCTGATGATGATTGCTGTTGATATCTTTTTATGTGTCTCTTAGCCATCTGCATAACTTCTTTGGAGAAATGTCTGTTCATGTCTTCTGCCCATTTTTAAATTGGATCATTTGTTTTTTGTGTTGAGTTAGATGGGAGATGTAGTCTTGAGTTGAACTACATCCTTACTGAATTTCTGCCTTCTGATCTTTCCATTTCTCATAGAGGGTTATAGAAGTCTCCAGCTATGATAGTGTGTTAAGCATGATGACCACTACACTCTGGAAATGCAAATAGGTAAATACTTTACCTATTAGAGCCCTTAACCTATTTAAATTCCCAGTTCTGATAATTCTAGCAGTCCTGCCATATCTGGTTCTGATGATTTCTCTATCTCTTCAAATTGTGGTTTTGGCCTTTTGGTATATCTTATAATTCTTTCTTGATAGATAGACATGATATGCCAGGTAAAATCTTTTACTGAGATCATGCCCCTAGACTGTGAACTTCAGAAGTATTTCCCAGTTTTTTTCTCTACCCCCTTAAGTGAAATGGGATATCAAAAGTGGGCAGGAATTTGGTATTTCCTTTCTCCCAAGTCAGTTGAGCTTTGGTAATACCCCAGCAGATTAGGCTGTAGTTAACTAGTTTCTTCTGAGGGCAGACCTTGTTAAGAATAGAGTGCTCCATTGCATTTAAAATTGTTCCCTTTGCAAGAAGCAGGAAGGAATTTTTCTCTAATATTTACTGTGAGAACCTATTGACCACCTGAAGGTAAAACAAAAATATGGGTCCCTGGAGTTCTCAAGAGTTGACCACACTGAGCCTGAAGTAATTGTCATTACAGTTCAGGTTTCTGTACACCAGCAAGGTTTCCGCATCCTGGCACTGGTTCCTGGAGAGGTTTCTGCTCATGGGTTACTGCTCTGGTAAGTTTGAATTCTTTTTATCTGTCCGTTTCTCTAGTTCCAGGGCAAAAGTCTGTTCTATGACCTTACTTCTTGGATGGTTTCTATGAGAGTTGTTGATTTTTCAGTTTTGTTTGGCAACTTCAGAGCTCTTTATATGCCTAAACCAGAAACCGGGAGTACTCTTACTCCTTCAATATTAGGAAGCATTGAGCATTCTAACAACTTTAGCCTTTTGAAAAAGAGGCAGTCCTCCTCTTAGTACTGATGTGTTCCAGTCTGGGTTGGTTTCTCTCTGCAGTCCGTGGCTGACATTTTGGAACCTCCTTTTACCGTTATCCTGGAAATATCCTCTACCTGCCTTCTATGTTAAATTCCATGTTTCCTTTAGCTTGGATCTTCTTGTGATCTTTCTTGATTTACTTCCTCTTTTTAATGAAGTACATTCTCCCACTGTTTGATGATGAAGAATATTTGAGAAGTATTGTTTTTAGAGCTTGAATATTTAAAATTTTTCTTCATTTTACCCTACTACATGATTGAAAGTTTGGCAGATGGAACTCACTTTCTGGCAAAAGTAATTGTTTCATAGTCTCTTAGCTTGCTTTATTAATTATTCCAATTAATATATTTAGCTGGAGGTCAAGTGTAGGAGTGGTTACATAAAATCCATGGCAAGCATCCCAGACCCTCCTTGGAGGAATGGCTGAGAGGAATGGCTTCCTCCATTTTTTTGCCCCTCATTTCCTCTTATATTTTAAGATGCTCTGCTTCTGCCTGTCCAAAGAGGACTTCTCAGAGGAAGAAACCCCTCCTTTGTTGGGTCATTTGATTTCCCAGTCCTCTCCGTGGCAATCTTCACTCAGGTGTAAGTCCTCTCCCTTTATTGTCCATATCGTTTTGTGCTTGTCATATATTCTGTATTGTGCTATGCTTTCTCTCATCTCCATGTATTTGTAAACTCCGTAAGCCCAGGAGTCAAGGTTTTATGATTCTTTTCTCCCCAGAGTGACTAGACAACAAAAACTGTTTGTTTACTTGACTTGGATGGAGATGGAGTTTATTCCAGGATGCAAGTTTACATGCACAGACATCAGTTGGCCCAAATCTTTCTGGATGGAATTCAAGACGGGAGTAGACAGAAGGCATTATTTTGGAGGCTCCCATCCAAACGAATTTAGGAGAAAATTATTACCGCCTTGAGTGACACTAATGGCTCCATAGAACACAAGACACGATAACACCGTGGGGGCACACTTGTCATTGCACCACCTCTAGGATGAAATCTGAGTTCTGACTAAAGTGTTGCATTTCAACATCCTCTATTATTGTCCTATGTATTATTAGCCAACTGCCTATTCTTCAGCCTGAAAAACCTTGTAGAAGACTATTTATAATGAGAACTAAGATTTAGTATATGCTATTATGCTGGAAATTGTTCTAAACACTTCAGTTATTTTAACTAATTTAATTCTTATGAGGATCAGATGAGACAGGCTGTTGTTCCCATTTTACAAATGAGGAAAAGAGAGGCTTAAGTAATTTCTTCCAAGTTAAATACCAGTGAGAGGAGAGTTGGGCACTGCTGTGTTTCTTCCCTTTGCCAACTAGACAGCACTTGATTTATTTTTGCTTGCTCTTGGGGATAGACAAGACAATCCTCATGCCATGAGGGCAAAAATGCTTTTGTGCCAGGTCAGTGTGAAGACTGCTCAACCTTGAACATTTCCCTATAAAATCACACGGGAGGAAAGCATGTATTCAGATAAGCTCTAGGGGATCATCACACGATCTCTTATCTTCTTATAACATCTTAATTAATCAATATGATGAATTAATCAATAGGAAAGTATTAATAGATAAACAGAAAAGAGCTTCAACTAGCCTGACAGAGGAAGGGGCCAAACAGGTGCATTGATTTGAGAGCCAGGACAGGGATCTCAGAATCAGGGTCTCATTTGTGTTTTTCAGTATTTCTCATAATGAAGGACCAACCAGAGTTTCTGCATTCCTTACTGAAGGATTGCAGCAAGGAACGGCATTTCTCATGGATTCATATATTTTTGCCAGAAAAATATAATAATAAATAATATTAAGATGAAAAATAAAACCAGATGAAGAAAAAAGCAATCCATGCTGGAAATCCATAAAATTTTTGAAAAGTAACATATATATATATATATTTTTTTTTACATTTGTGTACATATATGTATCTGTGCATATACATGGTGTGTGTGTGTGTGTGTGTGTGTGTTTGCATGCATGTGTGTTTTTATTTGGCTCTCCAGCAGAAAAGGAATGCTCCTGCACAGGCCTCAGGGATCACAAGATACTGAACATATTTCATTAGGGCAGTGTTGAATAGTAGTTAGGGCTAATGAGCTGGAGAAGCTGAGGTCTCTAGGAAGGCAATGGGATATTAGTTCCCACACATGAGAGCCAGTTTCCAAGAGGCCCCCAATGGTTTTTTTCTTCTTGGTTTCATGCCCTTGTATAACCAGTAAGATTTTGATAAAATGACAGTATATAACATTGAAGACTCGGTCATAAGAGGCACTGTACATTTTTTCCACCTTTCTCTTTTGAATAACTCACTCTGGGGAGGCCAGCTATCACTCTGTGACATTTAGGCAGCTGTGGGGACAGGAGCACCTGGCAAGAAATAAATAACCAAGGCCCTCTGCTAGCAACCAACAAAAACAGAGCATCCAACTTGGAGTCAGATCCTCCAGCCCCAGTCAAGCTCTTTCAGATGACTACAGCCCAGGCCAAAACATGACTAATCTCATGAGATCCTGAGCCATATATAACTAATATAGATGTATTAACTGAGACATATTTTATGTACCATAAAATATAATCATTTAAAGTTCAGTGATTTTTAGTATACTCATGGAGCTGTGTAAACATTACCATAATATAATTTTGGAACATTTTCATCACTCCAAAAACAAACCCTGTACTCCCCAGCCCTAAGAATTTACCAATTATCTTCTGTTTCTATAGATTTGCCTATTCTGGACATATCATATATCAATGGAATTATAGACTATGCAGCCTTTTGTGCCTGACTTCTGTCACTTGTTATAATATTTTCAAGATTTATCCATGTGGTAGCATGTATCAATACTTCATTCCCTTTTATAGCCAAATAATATTTCAGTGCATGGGTAAACTACATTTATCTACATATTAACTGATGGAATTTGAGTTGTTTTCATTTTCTGGCTTTTATGAATAATGTTACTGTGAATATTTGTGTACAAGCTTTTGCGTGGACATGATTTCACTTTCTCTAGGGTATATACATAGGAGCAGAATTACTGAATCTTACAGTGACTATATGAGCAAACTGTTGAGGAACTTCCAGGCTGTTTTCCAAAGCAGTCACACCATTTTATGTTCCCATTAGTAATGTCTGAGGGTTTCAAATTCCCCACATTCTCACAAAGACTTATTATCATCCATCTTTTTTATTAAAGCCATCCTTTTACTGTGTTGTGGTATCTCACTGTGGTGGCTATGATTTGCATTTTCTAGATGGCTTTAGGCGTTGAACATATTTTTCTTTACTTATTGGCCACTTGTGTATTTTCCATGGAACATTTTCTGTTCAGATCCTTGGCCCATTTTTAATGGGAGTACTTATCTTTTTCTTATTGAATCTTGATAGTTATTTACATATAAGAATCCAAGTGTTATGTCAGGTATATGATTTGAAAGTATATTTTCCATTCTGTGAATTGTCTTCGCACTTTCTTGGTAGTATTGTTTGAGCACAAAATTTTAACTTTAATGTAGTTCAATTTATCTACTTTTTTATTTTGGTGTTAGTTCTTTTGATATCATATCTAAGAAACTATTGTGGAATCCAGACTTATAAAAATTATTCCTGTTTTCCTTTAAGAGTTTTAGAGTTCTACCTCATAGGTCCATTTTAAGTTAATTTTTATATGGTGTGAGGTAAGGGCCCAAATTAATTCTTTTATATGTGGCTATCTAGTCCCAGGACCATCTGTTGAAAAGGCTATTCTTTCCCCATTAAATAGTCTTGCCCCCAAATGACAGAAATCAGTTTATATCTGGACTCTCAAATCTATTCCATTCATCTATGTGTCTATTGTTATGCCAATTCTACATTGTCTTGGTTACTGTTGCTTTTAGATAGTTTTGAAATAGGGAAATACGTGTCCTCCAACTTTTTTTTTCCTTTTTCAAAGCAATGAATTTTCTGTTTTTAGTTTATCTGGGAATGTCTTTATTTCATCTTCATTTTTAGAAGATAGTTTTGCTTATCATAAACTTCTGATTCACAGGTTGGTTAGTTGGTTTTTCCATCATATTGAATATGGCCTTTGGCTTTCAAGATTTTTGATAAGAAGTCAGCTTATTGAGGATTCAGTAAGTGTTCCTTTGTGATGAGTCATTTTTCTCTTGTGACCTTTAAGATGGTCTCTTTATTGTTGGCTTTCAACACTTTGACTATGATGTGTCTTAATTGAGCTCCATGTATGTGGAGATTAATTCTTTTCAGCAGATTTTGAAGTTTCCAGCTATTATATCTCTTAATATATTTTTCAGTTGCTTTCTCCTTCTGGCACACCCAGTATGCATATATTGATGTGCTTAAGGATATCCCACATTTCTCTGAGGCTCAATTTTTTTCTTTCTTTTTTTTTTTAATCATTTTGTTTCTACTACGTAATTTCCATCTATCAGCCATTTTGCCTGTTCTTTCTTCTACCAGCTCAAATTTATATTTAAGTTTCTCTGCTGAAATTTTAATTTTAGCTATCATATTTTCAACACTAGAATTTTCATTTAGTTCTATTTTGTAATTTATATCTCTTTTTTTATATGTTCTATTTGGTGAGTCATCATCATCACACCTTCCTTTAGTTCCTTAGACATGGACTCCTTTAGTTCTTTGAACATATTTATAATAGTTTTTTTTTTTTTTTAAGATTTTGCTTATTTATTTGACAGAGAGAAATCACAAGTAGATGGAGAGGCAGGCAGAGAGAGAGAGAGGGAAGCAGGCTCCCTGCTGAGCAGAGAGCCTGATGCGGCACTTGATCCCAGGACCCTGAGATCATGACCTGAGCTGAAGGCAGCGGCTTAACCCACTGAGCCACCCAGGTGCCCTATAATAGCTGTTTTGAAGTTTTTGTCTGCTATGTCCAACATCTAGACCCCTTAAAGGTAATTTCTATTGTCTGCCTTAATTCCTGTGCATTGGTCACACTTTTTTGTTTCCTTGCATGTCCTTATATTTTCTGTTGAAAGCTGGACATTTTAGATAACTTACTGTAGCAACTAGGGATACTGATCTCCTCCCTTCTGAGGACAGCTGCCATTATTGTTTGCTTAGTAAGTTGGCTTGAACAGGTCAGTAAAATCTTTTTTTCCTGCACTGTGCAGCCTCTGATATCTTTGCTCAAACTTTTTGGGCTCATTTTTACCTTTAAGACTTGTTTTCTACCAGTCATCCCTGGATCAGTCTAGGTTATCAGTGATCCTCTGGTTGGTCAGAGGTTGTAGTTAAGCCCCCTGAACCAGTGATTTTTCACTTGTTACCATTGGATCTGGGTGTGGTTTGGAGACTGCTTTCACTGTTCAGGGAGTTTATAGGTTGCCCCACTTTAAGCCAAGGACTAATAGCTCAGAATTTCTGTCTCCATTTACCCCTTGATGGGTAGGTTTAGCTGAACTCTCTTTGACTCTCTTTTTCCATGACCTCCTCATTAAACATCTGGCTAATCTGCTTCTATATGCATCATACCCACTTGTTAGCTGCCACTAACTTCTGGTCAATTGCTCCATTGTTTTCACTAATGACTTGGGGCACAAATTGCTCCACAGTCTGATCCAGTGAAAGTAGAGCCCCTTAACAATGTTAGGGTATTGCCAGTCTTAAGGTTTGCTCCAGCTTTTTCCTGGACAGAATCTCTGTGCTTTGGATGAAGAGTCAGGGAGATGGGGAGATAGGGACCTTGCTCTTTACCAGCTGCACCATCTTTACCAAGCAGGAGCTGTGTGGGGGGAAGGTAGGAACTGGTGCCATCAGCTAGCTATCTACTGCCCGGTTTAGATCTTACACTGCCCAGAGGTGAAGTTTGGGGGTTGGGGTAGCAGATGGGATTTGCTAGTATTCATCACCTTCCAAATCTGTCTGCAGTAGCTCTTCCACTGCAGGAAGCTGCAGGAGAAGCGAGCTGACCCTCAGTTTTTAGCCTTGACTAACTATTGGGAAGATCTCTTTAGTTAGATACAAATAGTCTGGTTCAAGTTCAAAGTCACAATAATGTCTTATTTTATACACTCTTCTGTAATGTGATCTTTTACCTCCTCCACCAAAAGGTGAGGTTCATTTCCCCACCTCTTTGGCCCTGTGTCTACCTTGATGAGTGCAATATAGGAAAATTAATGCTATTTCCATAGATGTAGTTCAACTGGCCTCACCTCTTCTCTTCCTCCCTCTCACAATACTTGCTCTAAAGATACACTCTCCCAAGATTCAGCTATCAAGCCATGAGAAGCCAATCCATGTGAGAGCCCATGTCAAGGTGCTTCAATTGGTTCTCTAAACTGAGCTTCCAACCTATAGCCAGCATCAGCTGCCAGCCATGTGAGTGACCTATCTTGGATGTTCAAGCTCAGATGAGGCCCCAAATGACTTCATCCCCCACAGGTAACATGCACAGCAGAACCACCCAGGAAAATCCCAGTGGATCCACAGAATCATTAGAGGTAATAAAATAGCTGTTGAATATTGTTGTTTTAAACCCTGAAGTTTGGCTCACCAACTTGGAAGTTCTCCATACCCCATTGTTTAAGGTTTTTATGGATGTTTCATTGCATAGGCATGACTGATGAAATCACTGGCCATTGGTTATTGAAAGTTTGTAGTCCTTCTCTCCCCAAAGGTCAGAGGGTAAAGATGAAAGTTTCAAGCTTTTAATCACATGGTTGGTTCCTCTGGTTATCAGCCTCCCTCCTAAAGCTGTCTAGAGGACCACCAAGAGTCACCTCATTAACATAAAATTAAGTGTAGTCTAAGGGACTTATTATGAATAACATACACTCTTATCACTCAGGAAGTTCCAAGGGTCTCAGGAGCTCTGTGCTCCAGGGACAAAGACCAAATATATATATTTTTTCTTATACCACAATCCTATATAGGTAACATATACCTAAATCAGCTACTTCCAAACTTGTTTGGCCATGACCCTTAAATACGTCTTACATCCTAACCAAGTATGCAAACACTACACACATACTTATGTAGGTGTGTATATAACACTGAAACCAAAGTTTTATTCAGTTTCTAGGAAATCATGTTCACCTTTGCTATATGCCTCACCCTCATTCTATTTTCAATTTGGGTCAATTCATTCCTGTTCCCTTCTGTTTCTCCTTCCTCCTTTTTCTTTCAAATGCTGACCTTAATGCATGAAATGGCTTTCTTGTCCCACTACAGTGTCTCAAGCCATACTCCAAAATACTGTGGTCTCAATAGCCTACTCTCTGTCTCTAGATCTCTGAGACTTTATAGGGAAGAGGGAGAAACAAAGACACCCTTTTCTGAGGAGAGTCACATCCCAGACCAGCAGGAAAAGATATGAACATGTAGAGAAAGAGAACAGAACTCAGTTTGAGTGTCAACTGTCTAGCTATAAAGAGGAATGAGAACAGGTGATGGATGGCAGAGGAAAGACTTATATCCCTTAAAGACCCTCACCCTCACATAAATACTGGACACATGTTTTTCAGTCAGTCACTTGTTTCAGAAACCCAAATATGTGCCCCAGGACCCTCTTAGCCCCATACCTGCCCTCAAGCTTGCACTTGAGTCCTTCGTCGCCCTCTGCCAGTCGTACCTTGGCCCTGAGCCTTTGGACTAGTCTTGAGAAGGCTAACTTCACAGAGTCTGGGTGACCTCACCACCAGACTCCAATAGCCAGCAGGTTGACTGCTACAGAAATCTCTTCCAGAGCTGTGGGCATAGGCAGAAAAGGAGTCCCTTCCCAGCACTGGAGAAAGGATTCTGGCTAGAGGATCCAAGTATATCCCAGAAAGGAAGGCAAAGGGCTTTGTTCTCAGAGATGTCCTACCCAGCCTCATGAGTTTAAAGACAGATGTTCTTTGTGATTCTAGAGAAGCATATGGCTTTTTACGCTTTCTTTATTCTTCCCTGGGTTAAATTGCTCTGGCATTGTCTCACTTCTTCTAATGGACCATGTCTAACATCTGTGCAGTTACAAATGGGGCATGCTCATTTGTGGGTTTATGGAGCTTGAATGACCTCAAGTCTGCCAGGGACCAGCTGCCTCACTCAGACAGAGGGAAACAGGGGGCACTGCTGGAGTGTGAAGTAGGTCAGTTCACAGGGCAGGGGAAAGTAACGAAGCGATGGGTATTAAGGAAAAAAAAAATCCTAACCTAACTATCCTGTAATATTGTTTAACCTGGATTCTTTACCTTCTACCTTTGTAGAGCTTGTATATGATATTTAAAGGGCATGTATTGGTTTTTTTATATTATAAATGTAACATGCGTATTACAGAGAACTTCTAAAATATAAAAAAGGAAACCAATCACTCATAATTGTGCCACTCAGAGAAGACCGCAGTTATTGTTTTGACATTTTTCTTTCATTCATTTTATCCCAGGCATGTGTCTACTTGAGATACATTTGAATCATTAAACCCTATATGCAATTTTGTAATCTACTTTTTAAATTTCCCATTATATTCCTCATGTGGTCTTCAAAAGCATCCCACAAAATATCTTTATCTTAATTTCTCTTTCATTCTTATAAAAAATAGATGTGTGCTCCATTGATATCTTCAAAGATAAACAGATCTGGAACATGCAGGGTTTCAGTGTTCTAGATTTTAAAAATTACTGTCCTCAGTAATGACAGGCCAAAGTAACAGGCCTCTCTTAATTTTCTGCAACTGCTCTGAAATTAGGCTTTTTCTCTGTGAAGGCAGTACCTCCCATGCATTCATCCTTGGTAATGTGTATATCTTGGGAAAGAGACCTAGAACCCATTCTTAAGGATTAAAATCCCACTTTTTAAAAAATTGAAGGTCTACTAATCTAAACCCTGAATTTTTTAGAAGTGGGAGAGTAACAAAGTCTCTTTTCAAACCACATACTTGTGAAGTTAAGTTTAACTTAACTTAACTGGGACTGTTTAAATACTGCTTGTAGTCCCCTAACCCTGAGGCACAGCCTTTTCAAACTTGCTGACAGAGAGCTCTAAAACCCTCCATCATTTCCATGAAATGGAAATTCTTCAGAACTCAATGGATTTTATTGGGGGGAAGAAATACTTGATTTTAATTTAGGCATAGAAAGTGGAAAAGGGTGAGGAAACTTTTTAAAAATTCTAAAACTCGGGGCACCTGGGTGGCTCAGTGGGTTAAGGCCTCTGCCTTCCGCTCAGGTCATGAGCCCAGGGTCCTGGGATCGAGCCCCACGTCGGGCTCTCTGCTCAGTAGGGAGCCTGCTTCCTCCTCTCCCTCTCTGTCTGTCTCTCTGTCTACTTGTGGTCTGTCAAATAAATAAATAAATAAATTCTAAAACTCTTCCCTTGTCCCCACCCAGGTCCCTTTATGCATTTACAATATTGTTCTGATTTTTTTTTAGAGGATTTAAACCAGCTCCCATGAAACCACACCTGTTTTCCCAAGAGCCCTTTAGAAGCCTAGTGTGCGAAGCCTAGTGTGCGACCCATACTTGATCCCGTTGACCTGCAGAGGACAGAGGGCCCCTGCTCAGAAATTGCACCCCCTTCCATCCTGTTAATGACGGGATAAACTGCACATTTCTCATTTATACTTTATAATCTCTACAACCTCCCTATCAGTCCAGCCACCTTCCCCAGCTACCCTCACATGTAAAAGGAGCTTAACTCGTGTCTCTCTGACATGAAGTAGACTTCAAATAAGAAAAAATAAGGACACTAAGTCCTCTGGTCCATTTTATGGCAGCCATCAGAAAGCTGACAGGGGAGAATAAAATGCCATTCATGTGGGTCCTTTGTGTGGCTTTGAATGAGTGTGTTGAACCAGGCGGTACTTGGGCGGCTCTGGATTTTTCACCTGGGTCAGAAAAGGTGCCCTAAGATAAACTCCTTCCATGTTTCTATGGATGCCAAGGAACCAAGGGCCTAGGACGGCTTTTGAGAGCTGGTGCAAGATAATATCCTTCTCTACAAAGAATCCGCTATCTGATTGCGGCTGCAAGATAGCAAGTCTTCCTCCTTCTCCTGGCCCCCAAGGACCAGGGTGTGGGGAGGAGAGGCAGCACAGAACCACCAATGCTCTGCACCCAGGACCCTACCTGCTTGGAGTCACAGGGGACTCAGACGAGGACATGGTGGCCTGTCCTGGCAGAGTTCCCAAGCATTGCTTCCTAGTGAATGGTGACCCCAGGAATCTGTGTTTTCCCACTGATGCTGACCTTGGGCTCAGTCAGCCTCTGAGTCTCCACCACAACGGCATCCCTGGGCTCTATCAGCCACCAAACCAGCCACCAATCTACAACTTACAGATTTAAGAAATATTTAACTAGAAGATAAGGGCATTGGTTTGGTTTGACACGATAGTTTAGTTTTGTCTTTTCAAGGAAGCTGTGACTATCAAGACACCAGATTTGTAACTGTATTAACCATTTAATGTCACTGACAAAAATCTAATGCTGTAGGGTATGAGATGAGACAAGGGTTAAACATCTTGATCTTCCAAACCTACTTCCTTCCGTCTTTGCACCATTGTTTCCTTCCTGTGCTATATACTCCCTTGTGCCAAATATTAGGTGGGTCATTGTGGTCTGTGTTATTTGGTAGAGTTTCAAATGTCCTCCACAGTGACTCCTTCAAACCGAAAGTCTAAAGAAGCCAAGATGAATCTCAATTTCAATTTAAGTAACTAGCAAAAAAAAAAAAAAAAAAAAAAAAAGGAGAAGAAGAAGAAGAAAGAAAAGAAAAGAAGATGAGAGAAAAGGAAAGAAAAAGGAAAGGAGATCAAACTTTAAAAATTTTTCTCCAGAAAAAAAAAAAATGTGTGTGTTTTTAGTCTCTCTTTTTCCTGTCCCATTGTATATGATTTCACATCACAAGAATTTGTTACAAGTCAGACCCAGTTCCACCTTTGAAAGAGGCACCAATGTAGTTATGGAAGGGAAGGGTATTTTGTCTAGGAGGTCAATGTTGAAGGATGAGCCATGGCTCTTAAACTTTGGTGAACATGAGTCACAAGAGCTTCTTAAACCTGTAAAGTCCTGCTAGCTCTCCACTCCAAAAGATTCAGCTCAGTACACCTCCAGGAGAGTCTAAGGCAAATGAGTGCAGGTAGGGGAGAGGGGCAATCTTTGAGAAACACTGCAAATTAGAGCAATATCCGCTCTGAACTTAGCAGCCTGTTGACCTTGGGGAGAACCAAAAGGTTGGGGGTGAAGAAGTGTAATCCATGAGTATAAACATCCTTTTAAAGATGTTCAGAAAGGGAAAGGAAGAAATTGAACAGTAGCTAGTGGTAGATGTGGGGAAGAGGGAGATACTGTGTGCCTTTAAAAAATAAATAAATAAATAAAAGAATGGAAGGATTTAAATCTATTTAAGTGCTGAAATGAAAGGACCAAGTGAGAGAGGTTGGCAGTAACAGGAGAATGGAAGATGACAGAATCTAGTCCCCGGAAGAGGTAAGAAGCCTTAAGATCCAAGACGCTACCAGCGCTATGACCAGCCAGCTTTGCAGAGGAGGAAGGGAGTTTATCTCTGAGTCAGGAAGCAATCCAAATAATAACCTGAGATAAGAGAAAATGGATGGACTCCTAAAGTTTCTATATAGCAGTGTTGTTGAGTAGTTCGAACTTACTTGAAGTGCTGAAATAAGGAACTAGGACATAGAGAAAAAAGGGCATACCCCAGAGATCTCTAGTTGTCAAACCTTAAATGGTACTCCCTTCTAAGAAGCAGTGGCCCCTAGATGTTTGGGAGAAATGGCTCTATCTTTTCACCAAAAAGGGAATGATTGGAATCCTAACTTCTCATGGCTGCTGTCTGACCCTCTTAGTAAAAACACCCTGCAATGTTCGACAGTAACTTATTTGAGGCCAGTGACCTGGTAAATCTCAGTGGACAATATCTCACAAAGCACTAGGTGGTGGTAAAGGGATCTGATACATTGTTTCTGATGTTTATTCTGCATTATATGCAAGTTATGGGTATCTATTATTACAGAAATGTATATTTTTATTCTAGCAAATAGAGACATGGAGGAAAGGGGGGGATAGTCACTCACAGTCACACGAAGATGTGACTTTTAAGACGTGGGTGCTGTAACACCCAAGGATGTGACTTTTAAGACTTGGGTGCTGTATTATAACTAACATCCAGGAGGCTGCCAATAATCCTTGCCTCCCAGTAGTCACACCCTTACCCTGTCCCCTCCTACACGGAATCAGAACCACCCTCTTTCCCCAGCTAATAGCAGGTACCAAGTGGCCATCACTGTAAGAAACCCACCTAGAGAGTTGATCAAGTCACCAGATGTCTGTGGACCTGGGCAAAACTGATGGCAAATTTCACAGGATGCAGAAAGACCCAGAAGGACCACCCCCAAATTCTTAACCCATGGAAACCAGGAGAGATAATAATGATTATGTTTTAAAAAACCACTCAGTTTGGGGGTCACTTGCTTGGTTGATTCCTTTGTTTAGCAGTTATCCTTGATGTTTGAATACTGAGTACATACAGACTAGATGGGCACTATTCTTAAATCTTTTTCTTTCCCTCAGGTCTAGGTGGAAAAGAAAGATCAGCATGATTGTTTACTTGCTACATAAAATTATCTCCTAAACTTGAATTATTCATAAAATTTCAGTTAGTGGGTTAGAAAATACGTTACAAACAGGAGCCCTAAGGTGTGTGGTGGAATGAGATGCTGGCTCCAGAGAAAGCCACTCTTGCATCTGAATTTTTGTGAACTGAGCTCCTGTCTCCAAAGCAATGACATCATAATTTGTGGGAACCCCTGCTCCCTGCCTGGGCAGATCTGTAGGAGAATTAATAATGTATCTTAGGGGTTCTCAGTTCCTTGCTCAGGCATATGCCATAAAACAAACTCAGGAGTAACAGTACTCTGTGAATTATGCTAATTCAGACTGATTATAGATGGGTCTACCTACTTCCGCAGGCTTAAAGAGAATGTGAATATTGTTTACTACTTAAAAAACCAAACTACGTGTCCTTCCTAAACAGGCTGACTACACTGTTCCCGCAAGTGGGAAATCAAATTTGTCAGTCCTGGGAACAAAAAATCTGAGGCCCATGCTCTGCTATTCCCATTATTTTGGTATTAAGCTCTGGGACCAGTGTGTTTGCCCTGAGATTTTAACAATGTAGCTTGGGGTTTTTGTTTTTTGTCATTGTATCTTTCCCATACGATTTTTTTGACAATGTATTTGACATATTTGACAATGTATTTAATTCCCTGTATCTCCTTTTTCTTTTTTTTCTTTCTTTTTGTTTTAGTTGTTGTTGTTGCTCTTTATTGCTGTCATTGGTTTTGTTTATCTTTTGTTTTTGTTTGTTTGTTTGTTTTTTAGCTGCCACAGGCTTGAAATTGTTCAACTTTGATTTTCAATAGAGTTAACAAAAATGTATTACTTCACTTTTTTACTGTGGTCAATAAATACATATATTAATCCATTAGTGAATTGTCTGCTGATTTTAGATTACTGAATCCAGTAACCCCGTTCTAGAATTATAAATGACATAATCAGTGATTATATCAGTGATAATCAGTGATTATCCTGAAAATTTATTAGGGGAAAGAAAACTGGTAACTAGGGAGCAAAGAACTATTAAATTTTGATTTCCTTGGTTTGATTTTAAAGTTCTACCAGCGGACATCTGGGTGGCTCAGTGAGTTAAAGCCTCTCTGCCTTCGGCTCAGGTCACGATTTCAGGGTCCTGGGATAGAGCCCTGCATCAGGCTCTCTGCTTCCTCCTCTCTCTCTGCCTGCCTCTCTGCCTACTTGTGATCTCTATCTGTCAAATAAATAAATCTTTAAAAAATAAATAAATACAGTTCTACCAGCCGACAGATCATCAAGTATTTATTGTAGGGGAAAGGACAGAAAGGAAGGAAAGAACAAGAAAACCTTTTCAGACCTTAAAATGAGGCAGATAACTTTGTGAGACTGCATTTTCTCATTCAGCCTTCCTTAGGAAAGTAGGTACCATTCTGCCCTGATATCAGATGTGGAAACTGAGGTATTCAGAGAATTAGCAACTTGTCCTGATTTTTAAGTGGTTGAAGCAGGATTTGACCCTAGCTCTGTCTTCTCCCTACCACTATGCTAAGCCAAATAGATGACATTTCTTTTTGTGTTGGAGTTCCCAACTGCAAACAATGGAAAACAATTCTGATAAGCAAAGAGGAATTTACTGGAGGGAAAAGGGGTTGGTGGGAAGCGGGGGAGGATATGAGTGTGGCTCACAGAATCAATAGGAAAGCGAAGGACCAAACTTGGGAATCAGTACAAATAAGGCATCTCTGAAATCCTAGGACACAGCACTAGTCTCCTAGGCCTACTGGCTCTGCTTCTGAGAATAACCCAACCTTTTCTCCAAGCCTTCCCTCAAGAGTCAGAGTCCCAGATAACATGTCTAATTGGCCAAACTTACATGCATCCCAACAGGAAGGAGCCTCTGAGCTCACCCTCCACCAAGACCTCATATAGTAGGGGAGAAGTCGAGTCATGGACCGCAGACAGTAAGGCATGTCAGATGTCCACCAAGCTCTTGAAAACTAAATGTCTTTTCTTATAAAACAAACAAACAAAACCACCAAACCTGTAAAGCTGCAATGTAAATGTGACAGATCTATCTGGGATGAATGGGTCTTCCTGGTTAGATCATATACTCCATGAGAGGTGGGACTCTGTCTGTCCTGGTGTCACCCAGAGTTCGGGACATGATGAGTATCCTGATATTCCTTGAATGAATGAATTTTGTGAATAAGTTTTGCCTACTGTTTCTCCCATCCTTTATCCAGGGACATCACATAGAGTTCTGGGCAGATTAGGCATACTTTACTCTATTTGCAGACAAAATATGACAAACCAGGAGAAAACTCCCCAGCATTCTTGCACAAGCTTATGACCAAATGACATTCAGTGCCTATGCAGTAAAGCTCAGGATCAACCTTACAGGTTACACTTCCCTGAAGAAATTTCACAAATCGTGTTTCTTTTTTTAATTTAAAGATAACGTATTATCAAAATTAGTTTTAAAAGAGTCAATCATAATTCAAAGCATATCCCTGCCATTTTTGCATATCATCTTTATCTCCTTCTCCAATACATAAATATTTAGTGTAGTTATAATCGGAGTATACGTACCTTTTATTATGTATTATTTTTTCCACAAGCTACAAAGGACACTGTTCTAGGTTTCAAAATTGACTACATAAATTATGTTAGTGATGGCATAATATTCCATGATCTTGATGTACTATAATTCAATAAGCCATTTCCTTATTGTTGGACATCTGGTTCAGATGAATCAGACTTTTAACAAGATATGTCTTCAGAGGAGATCTAGAGTATGGTCAACAGAGGGCTTGTGGAAGTGATGTCGATATGAGAGTATATTTATTGATGACTGCAGACAATAGAATGTAACTAAAGATTGCTCACAAATTGGTAGGCGATGTGGGCATGACATACACAAATAAAATTTAAGGCAAATTATAGGGATTTATGAAGTTCAACAGGATGACAAACATTAGATGTAGATGAGAAGGACAGAGCCAGATATGCAGATAAAGAGGTTTTCACCCCAGTCCTCATTGATATACTAGAACTTTCAGGCTCCAGAACTTTCTCTACTTGAATCCATGATTCTATCTAACGAAACATTCGTGTTTGAGTGTGTTCTCCAGACCTAATATCCCTGGTACTGATAAATCTTTTTTCAGTTTCTCCTTAAGATTATTTTAAATCCATATTCCTAGATTAAAGCAACAGTTTTTTGGAGTCACAGGCAGGATTGGACAGTGATGGGAAAAGAAACCGAGGAATCCCAGGGTGAACTTTGACTTATGGGCTGGTGGAAGTTTATGAAGATACCTTGATGAGAAATAGAAAAAAAAATGAACTATTTCTGTAGAGTGTATTTTTATTAGGGAAAAAAATTAAAAAGCTACATAATGCCATTTATGCCTTGCATCAGAAACACTTTTAAGCATTCAGACTATGTCTTAGGTCTTAGGGGCTGAAGTTGTCCATTTATAAAAACCAGATCCTTATCCCTGCCCACACTGTTCCCAGTGAAGCAATGGGTCAGATTCCGTCTCCCTGGAATAGCACTTGGAGTGACAAACTGGAAAATTATTAACATTGATTTGGCTCTGATGGGAACAAATGTTCCTTCATTTTCCTTCCTTCCTTCACTGGTCCTGCTGTGACTGCACCAGCCTTGAAAATTCACCTGAACTCTGAGACAATGAGATGATTCTATCCGATGGAAAACAGTCTTCGGAGACAGCAGCAGCTCCTGTGACTGTACCAAACCCAAGTCCAGGGTCTGCACAGGGGAATGCCCTACATCATCCTAGGTCCCATCAAGGATGTGTCCATAATAGAAAATATATCCTTATTCCTCGGGTTCTATCTGCTCCTTAAATGGCAGTCACTTCAACTCGTATGTTTAAGGAAGTGATCAAATTCTATCACGCAGATGAATATACTTAATTACATAACCATTTAGTTATGTATCAGACTCCATGGATAGATAAATAGATTAAATAGATACATAATCTTTCTGACGTCATGCCCATCACCCCGTAAATACTGCACCATGTACCTCCTAAAAACAAGAACACTTTTCCATACCAAACAACTCTCCAAGTCAGGAAATCCACACCGACACAGCACAGCCATCCAGTCTGTGGACCTTGTTCAACTTTCTCAACTGTGTCCCTTCTCCTTTGCCACGTGATCTCCCAATGGAGCATGCGTTGCATTGAGTTGTTCATCTCATTTGTGTCCTTCTGTCTGGAATAGCCCCTGCTTCTGCCTGCCTCTAGCCTTCTTGATCTGTCTTCAGGAGCACCAGCTTTTCACTCCACGACTGACCTTCTAACAGCAGGGACACCACCAGTGTGATGACAGGCTCTCCTCAGCATGTCACTTCAGAAGGCTTCACACTGCCAACCAGTTCCACCTGTGGTGGTGTTACCTTGATCACCTCGTCAAGCTGCTTGCCACCCTCCCCCTTGCGTTTGATTACTATTTCGTAGGCAGATAGTCCAATGTTTTGCCAATATCCTATTTCTTATGAAGCCTGGACCCACCAGAGATGTGCACATGTATCAACTACTATTATTATTGTTGCCTCACAGTCATTATTTATTCCCATTACTTCTCCTACTTTATTAGTTGGCATTCTACCATAAGGAAGAGCTTTCCCTTCATCACATTTGTTTGTTTGTTTGTTTGTTTGTTTGTTTTTGGAGAGGAAGAGAGAGCACAAACATGTGGTGTCAGTGGGGGAAGGGGCAGAGAGCACAGGAGAGAGAATCCCAAACAAGCTCCACAGCCAACACAGAGGACAATGCAAGGCTTGATCTTACGACCCTGCAATCATGACCTGAGCTGAAATCAAGAGTAAGATGCTTAACCGACTGACCCACCCAAGTGCTTCTTTTGACTTATTTTTTTCAGTATGGACTCATTGATTCCTGTCTCATACAATGAGTTGTAATCCAATGATCCATTTTGGGACATTAATTATTCCAAAATTGTCCGATGAGAATCCTTCAAGCTGGCTCATGTGTCTTTCTGATATGTTATCATCATTCTCCACGCGATGCAGAATCCTGGGGAAGTAGGGAAACCACTTTAGGTCAGTTGATCCGGAAGGCCTCTCTGAGGAGGTGAGTCTGTGTGACAAGGCCAGGACGGGAGTGGCAAGGGCAACGGCTCGGCAATGAGCAGGCTCGGGGTTCAGGACCTGAGGAGAGGCCAGCGTGCCTACAACACAGACCGGGGAAGGAGTCTGAGGGTCACGCTAGGCTAGATGGGAAGATGCTGGAGGCTTTTAAGTAGGGTGTGCCATGATTTGGTTTCTATGTCCGAGCACCATGCGGGCTGCCGTGTGGCGGAAGCTCGGCGGGAGAACAGGAACGGAAGCAGACAGCCGGTGGAACGCGAGCACGCCGGGCGCTCGGTAAGGGCTGACCAGCTCCTCCCCCTCCAGACTGACTTCCCGCTCTGGAAGCAATGATGCCTGATTAAACAAGAAGGCGTGTTCACTCAGTCCCTCCTTCAGCTTCTGTTCTGTACGAGACACCAGCAGGTGACATGCTGGGTTTGACCTCACACGACTCTCTGTCCGGTGTCTCCCGGCCTGGCTCCTGGCCCAGTACCTGCTGGATGAGTCCCAAGCATCTGTGAGCACCTCAAAGTCTGCATGTGGGACAATTCCCTGGGGTGGAAGTCCCGGCGCAGCCTCAGTATCGCGCATGCTCCGTGTTCGATCCTCTCGCGTGCTAGGTGACCTGCCTGGGATCACAGGCATCACCCCATCGTCTTGCTCCTGCTTTCACCTTCCAGGCCAGTATCTCCCAGCTCCAAGCACTCGCAGCTCAGCACTCTCCCCTGTCCTTGGCATGCCTCTCTACGTATACACAAAATTAAAATTACATGCTTGGCCACACAAGGAGAAAAGATCTATTCCTGTGGATCCACACTTGAAAGAGTTAGTGTGATTTATTAAAGTAGGGATTTATTAAAACCCAAACCTTTGTTTCACTTGGGAGTGAAGGTGCTTCCTAGAACACAAGCTCTGATTTCCCTCGGGCTCTACCTCTGGATCCCCTCAGCTCTCTGTCTATTGAATCAAAATCAAACAAGGTCATCTGCGCCTTGTCTCCAACACAGTGCTTCTTTCCCTTTCCCCTTTGGCCTTTCCAGGATCCCAGCCCCCACACAAAAGCTGCCATGGCACATGCAGACAGAGGGCGCACCACAGCAGAGCCTGGTGGAAACATTCCCATGACCACGAGGTTGTACTCATCTTCGGCTGCCACCAAATTTA
The DNA here is from genome assembly GCF_022355385.1 of Mustela nigripes. NCBI lineage: Eukaryota > Metazoa > Chordata > Mammalia > Carnivora > Mustelidae > Mustela > Mustela nigripes. The sequence continues at coordinate 4,125,928 of NC_081561.1, forward strand.
CCACAAACTTAGCCCCTTACGATGATGCAAACGTATTAACTCAGGGGTCCCTGTGAGTCAGGAGACCAAGTACAAAGTAGCAGGAACCCTGCAGAGACTCCCCAGGCTGAAATTCAGGTGTTGACCGGGGGCTTCGATCTCAGTGAGACCCAGGGACCCTTGCAAGCTCATTGGTAGAATTCAGGTCCTTGTGATTATATGATTGGGGCCCCAGAGGCCACCTCTGTTCCCTGCCATGTGCCCCCTCATGGCAGGGCAGCTCCAAAGACAGCTGCTGTTTCAACTCTTCTCTTTTCGGGCTGTCCTCCTTTATGGGCTCAACTGGTTAGGTCAGGCCCACCCAAGACAATCTTCCTTCTAATGAACTCTAGTCAACTGGTGAGGGACCTTAATGACGTCTGAAAAATCCCTTTATCTTTACCATAGAAGCAACTTAATGCCAGGAATGAAACTCCATCCTGTTCCCAAGTCTTTCCCACACTCAAGAGGAGATTATATGGAATGTGAGTGTAGGGGAAGGACTCACGGGCCATTTAAGACTTCTGATGACTCCAGTAGACTTTCTCCCTAGCATTTAAAAAAATTTATTTCTAACGGTTGTAAAATACATGTCAAATTTGTTGTTTTAACCATTTTTAAGTGTGCGGAGAGTCTAGTGGCCTTAGGGACCTCCACAGAGTTGTGCTACCATCGTCACCATCCGTCTCCAGAACTCTTCTCATCTTGCAGAACTGAAAATGTGGGTTTGCCCCTGGAAACCCCACCACCACCACCTCCGGCTTCTTATGCATTTGTGTTCTCAAATGTAGTGATGGCAGGAGGAAAATCAGGTAAAACGAAAAATTTGCCTGTCTCAGTTCAAAGACTTGCAACTTCATCAGAGCTTCATTTCATGTGCATCTCAAACAAAGATGCTTCTGAGCTTGTTCTTTGAAAGGCTTGTGTCCCAGGTGACAGGGCTGGGAATGTAAACTCTGGTCCTTTTGGTGGGCAGAAGAGAGAGGAAGAGAGGCATCAGATGACAGAAATAGGACCCACTGCCTGATCCCCAACTGCCCACAACCTCAAACACAGCATGCATTAAAATCAAAACTTCTCACCGAGTCAGCAGTGTGGTACATTTTCTTGGATTTGGAAAAGGAACTGAGGCCAGACCAAATGAGGAACCTTGTGCTTCTTTTGTGTCTCTACTTGCAAGCTAAATAATGGGGTCTGCAAAGTCAACTTTTTTAAAATCACGTGCTCCCTGTATAGTCAGAAGTAACATACTAGAATAATCTAAAATGCTTTTAACACCACGAGAACTATGGTCTTAAACTGAACAAAGATAATGCTTCAGTGTGTGTGTGTGTGTGTGTGTGTGTGTGTGTGTGTGTGTAGCTTCCCTACTCATAAATCTGTCAATATTTAATAGGGTAGCAAACATGACTTTGAGTCTAAGGTTTCTCATTGAAACAATGTGTCATGGAGGGAAAAATTGGCTTTTTAACATCCCAGGAGTCTTAGGCACACCTGTGTCCAAAAACATAGGGGAATTTTGTCCCCTTCATTTAGTTATGGATGTTATATTTTGTACACTGTAGATTTCCACAGCTTTGTTCACAAGGCATAATTATTTCCAGACAAGATGCTGGCTCAGATGACTGCCTCGTTCCTAATGTGGCTTTTGAATTTCGCAAGCAGCAAACTCGGAGCTTTCCTCTCAGTGGGCCTTCTGCACATCCTGGTAACGTGGCAGAGAGAAATCATAACTACACAGAGGTCATAATTTTAAGCTATGATAAAATGTTTCCAGAACAAAATAACTTGTTGTTCGAATTCCAAACCCACATGCGTAGAAACCATAATTTTCTGTGTGGAGGGCAACTCTCTTCTACAGACAGAATGAGAGGGATTATGCCGTCGGCTTCTGCTTTTGGAACTATGCCTGTGCCTAGAGCAGCAACCAGGATGGCCAGTGGCCCATCTGCATGGTCAGCCCCGCAGCCACGTGCAAGCAGGTGTGAGTCCGAACACAGTGAAGAAGCACAGCCTCAGGTTTCCGTTGCCCCCCGGCCCTCTGCACACCTGGGAAGTGGCATGCAGGCCCCCTTGCTGGGAGCCATCGATGGGAGGCCTTGGTGTCTCTGTGGCCTATGGAAGACTTGCATTTGCATTAGTTTCCCTCAGGGACTTGATTTTAAATAGCAAAACAAACACAAATGCAAGAGACTTTTTGCTTAAAAAAAAAAAAAAATCGGGCTCATTAACATCGCCACGTCAGTATTTTTAACGTACTGGAGGGTACAAGAACACTCCGAAGAGTGGAGATCTGCAGCTACCAGCTCCTAGAGATCCCTTTGCAGCTTTCCCCACCTCCTCCAGAGGGGAACAAATTCCAGCTCCATGATGTCACCGCGTTAGCAGACTTTTCTGAAGGACGCAGCTCTCCAAATGTGCACATGTTCTGTTTGTATGATTTCCTCTAGCATATCCCAAAGGCACAGGAGATAACGAGCCACGGCAACATTCAGCAAGCTGTGTCTGACCCAGAACTCTCCTGACGCACATGCTTGCAGGCACACAGTTATTTGTGCACTTCTGACCCTGCCTGGCCACCCTGCACTGTCTAGATTTGAGCCTCTTTTTTGTCCCAGAGCTTCCTCTAGGCTCCCAGACACCCTATTTGCAAAAGTGCTCCAGGCTCCTTGTTGTTATGTGCACAAGTGCCCCAGCTCCTCAGCCTGCAATTCCTCTCACTGCCTCTTTCTGAGGTTCCCAGCTGTGACGTGACTCCTGCTCTCCGAAATGCCAAGGAGCTTGGTCTCAGAGGAGCTCGCCCTCACCCACCGGCAGCCAGCTCCTCCCCTCACACTTCATCGCAGAACTGCTTCAGCAGCCCCCGCATCACTGATCCTTGCCCTAGTGGATGGATCTGCCTCCAAGCCAGAGCCTCCACTTAGCTGTGTCCTAGCCCTTCTTCCCCACATATCCAAATAGTCTCCAAGACTTCCCACTCTGCCTCTCTCCGGGTCCTTCTGATTCACTTCCTGCTTTGTCTTCCACACAAACCCACGTCTCTCCACTGGCCTGACTTCAAAAACTCTGATTAGGGTCAGACAGAGCCTTGTGGAGACAGGGAATCCCATTCAACATCATGTAAATAACTGTAAGTTATGGTAGCGGCATATTTGCAGCATATGAAAGGAAGTTAGACTAGAAGTCAGCCAAAATAGCACGGTGACGTCCAGTCATGTGGTACAGAGACCTGGCAGGAAGAAGTAGGTAACACATAACTGAATTCGGGAGGCCAGGCTGTGCACCCAACTCACTGCCAGACATTGATAGAGCCCCTATGGAACCAGGCTCAGCACGGCATCGAGAAAAACCATCCAGGACATCTTGACCTGTAGCTCACACTTCCCCCCTAATAGCCTTTCACAAGTTAAAACCTCAAAGCGTTGGTAAGAAGTCCCCCAAAATTCACTGAAGAATTCAATCCTAGATGTATTTGGAATGGAATGGAATGGAATAATGGACACATGACTTTTAATACTGAAAAGATACAGAATTAAGTAAAAACATGAGAAAGGTAAATCAAATCTGTTTTTGATATACTGAAGTTGAGAAATGATTTGTGGCTATATGGTGTTTTTCTTTCTGTTAAGTGTAAAAAGATTCTGAGTGTTGGAATGTTAGGTCAAACTTGTAATTCAAATGTAAAATGTGCAGTTAGATAGTTGACTTAGGTTATGATTTTTATGTTGACTTTTTTATTATTTATTTTTTATAATTTTTTTGATTGTGCTATGTTAGTCTCCACACAGTACACCGTTAGCTTTTGATATTGTGTTCCATGATTCATTGTTTGCGTATGACACCCAGTGCGCCATGCAATAGGTGCCCTCCTTAATACCCATGACCAGGCTCACCCATCCCCCTCCCACATCCCTCTGAAACCCTCAGTTTGTTTCCCGGAGTCCATAGTCTCTCAGGGTTCATCTCTCCCTCTGATTCCCCCTACCTTTGTCTTGACCTTGTTGCCCCTCATGTCCACCATGCTATTCCTTAGGTTCCACAAATAAGTGAAACCATATGATAATTATCTTTCTCTGTTTGACTTATTTCTCTCAGCATAATCTCCTCCAGTCCCGTCCATGTTGATGCAAAAGTTGGGCATTCATCCTTTCTGATGGCTGCATAATATTCCATGACATCTTCTTTATCCATTAGTCTGTTAAAGGACATCTCTGCTCCTTCCACAGTTTGGCTAGTGTGGCCATTGCTGCTATGAACATTGGGGTGCAGGTGTCCATTCTTTTCACTACATCTGTATCTTTGAGGTAAATATAGCCAGTAGTGCAATTGCTGGGTCATAGGGTAGCTCTATTTTCAACTTTTTGAGGAATCTCCACACTGTTTTCCAGAGTGGTTGTACCAACTTGCTTTCCTACCAACAGTGTGAGAGGGTTCCCCTTTCTCCACAACCTTGCCAACAATTGTAGTTTCTTGTCTTGTCAATTTTTGCTATTCTAACTGGTGTAAGGTGGTATCTCAATGTGGTTTTGATTTTAATTTCCCTGATGGCTAATGATGTTCAACATTTTTTCATGCGTCTGTTATGCTGACATTTTAAAAGAATGTAATATTCATCCTGAGTCCAGATTTTCTTTGTTATCATTCTAGGAATAATTAAGTGTTTGGGAAGATTTATTTGTTAATCAGGCAATTAAGGAAGTCAAATGACTATAAATACTGTTTAAAAGGTTATTTAATTTTTGTTAATAGAACCAAGGATTAATCAAAGTCTCCCTTTTAAAAGCTATTAAATATTACTAGATTCATTCAATTGAAAATACAATTTTCAGGTTGAATAACATATGCAAATGCCATTGTGTTAAACAACATTTAAAATATTCACCAATTTTGGGGCATCTGGGTGGAGCAGTTGGTCAAGCAACTGACTCAAGGTTTCCGATCGGGTCATGATCTCAGCATTCTGAGATCAAGCTCTGCACTCAGCAGGAACTCTTCTGGAGATTCTCCTCTCCAGATAATCCAGAGATTATCCCTGAAATAAATAAATAAATCTTAAAAAGAATTTAAAAATTTAAAAAAGGTCACCAATTTTTATTATAAGAGGATTTCTTATAAGGCACATTGGCAAGGATAATGTTTTCTTCCACTGAAAAAATCATCTCAGCCACTAATGGGCACAGCCTCACAAGAGAGGCAAGACAGGGTGTAGTTAAAGCTCCCTTAGCCTGTGAAACTTCTTTTTTTCACGTGTAAAATGGCATAATAACAATTATGCCATGCAGCCATTCGCAAGGATAGAATGAAATGATGTGAATAAAGCAAGCCCCTTGCCTAGCATCTACTTGTAGCCGAGGCCCAGAAAATGGTACTTCATACTGTTATCTCCTTCAGGAGACCTACAATAATAGTAAATGTAATACTCTTTCCCTGTGTCACAGTTTGCTTGGATTTTATTGGCAATTTATGCTGTAGGGGAAACTTGCAGAGTGACCCTGGTAACATGTCAGAAATATTACTTGCTGGCTTGAAACCCTCCCACGGCTCTAGCTCATCTCCATTGCCTTTCTGGCCTCACCACCCACCACACACCCACCTCCCCACTGGGCTGTTCCCAGGACACGCCCAGCCATCTCTACGGCAGGCCTCTGTGACCCTCCTTCCCTCCATCTGGAACCTTCTCCAGAGCTCTGCCTGACCCACCCCTTCCGACACTGTGTTTAGAACCACACCGTACCCTTCCCACCCTGTGTGCCCCATTTCCCTGCTTTCTTTTTCTTCCCATTTTATAGGACATTTAGTGCCATCGCTCGTCTCTGTGTTCGCGTTCCCCCACTAGAATGCAAACGAAAGCAGAGATATTGTCGATGTGGTTTGCTGCTGTCTTCCTCACACCTAGAATTGTGCTTGGCACCTAGAAAAAGCAGAGCCGGTAGAGAAAAGCAGGGACCAGGATTCAGGCAATACAGGCTTTTATTCCAATTCTGACTCACCTGTTCTGCGACCTTGTACTATTCACTTGGGATTCCTGAGCCTTCATTTCTTCCTGTCCACAGTGGGCATGGCCACCCGTCTTCTGGCCACTTGGTGGGGTCGCTAGAGGATTAATCAAGGTGTGAGGGCACATTTACCACAAGGCGGCGCAGAAATGTGACAGATTGTTATTATTAGTTGGTGACATTTGGAAAAATTGCCTACGTGCACACTGTTTTGAATGTTTTCAAGTTGAGAATTATTTTCCCTGTAGCATTTGTATGGAGTAAGATCACTCTGCCAAGGACGACCTCTAGCCTCCAGCACCACAAAGCGTGCCCTGTGGCATGACGTAAGCCACCACCTGCGGCATGACGTAAGCAAGGATGGCCCACATTTTCTCAAAACCGGTGAAAATCAGGGTTGATCTGAAGATTTGAGAGCTCTATCGAGGTCACAGAAGCATCTTTGGAATTTGTCTCATTGTTCTATGAAATGCCTAGACAACGTTCTCTCAGGGCGGGGGTCGGGGGTTGAAAAACCGTTAGAAGGGAAGAAACTTGACGACATCCATTATCTCTGTTAATGAAACGATTCTATCCAAAGGGGTGGTATAATGGTTTAAGAGGTTGTAAAAGCATTCTCCTCATTGGTTATGTTGGGCTGTTCAGTCTGCATTTTTAAAAAAAAATTCTTCCCATGACACTCAGAAATGAAGGATCTTTCTCTTGTAAATGGACACTCTTGAGCAGGGAAAACAGGCAAGTTTCCAGAGACCAGGTCTGTGTGAGAGGTTATCTCGGCAGCACGGAGGCGTATTGAGTGTCCCACTTGCGGAGACCACAGTATCCAAGAAAGCTAGTCACTCTAACAAGGCACCCTTACCAACACCTACAAACACCTGTGCTTAAGCTAACTAACAGTCCAGGCTCCATGTGTGGTGGAACAGCAATGTGCCCTCTGAGGACACACGGGACAACTTTAGTATCGTATGTGGCTACCGTGTGATAGCCCAGGTTCCCTGTGAAATAAAAATCTGAGTGTCAAAAAAGTGCCTGAGTGGTTCTGCTGGTTGAGCGACTGCCTTCAGTTCAGGTCATGATCCTGGAGTCTGGGGATCAAGTCTCATATCTGGCTCCCCTCTCGGCAGGGAGTCTGCTTCTCCCTCTGACCCTCCCACTTATGTTCATTCTCTCTCTCTCACACACTCTTTCTCAAATAAATAAAATCTTAAAAAAAAAAAAAGTTATAGAACAGGTGCAGGAAAGAGATGGTGCAGGAAAGCAGATATGGGACACCTAAGCCCTCATCCTAACTGTCCTGCAACAATTTAAAAACGAGACAAGTTTCTCATGGAGGGGAAAGAAGAAAAGAGATGAGCGCCATCTTGTGGAGAGACCCGCCGGTGCACGTGGTGGCCTGCCCACCCCTCACCTCTCTTCCCAGCGGAAACATCTGCCAACTCAGATGCCTAAGGAACATGTATTGGAAGACACCAGTTTAACTTTTCCAAAATAATAGTCATTGAGTCTAATCTCCCCTGCCAAGGTCTTGGAAGCTGTGTTGATTCGCACTCCAGGAAGGTTGCACTCTGACATCTTTTTCTCCCCACAGATGCCTTTCTCCTCAGTTTGTTGGGGTTCCCAGATGGGAGGAAGGGAGTGACAGTTCTTTTGCTCATGTGGCCCCTCCTCCACTTCAGTGTCACACCATTTGGCTTCAGGCAAGAGACATTTGTTATACTAAATAGCCCACAGGTGCTGGGGATACTCAAATGAATGGCTTTGGCTTTGGGACACTGTAAATCAAGGAGTCAGGCAAACGTATTTACATGATAAGTACTACAACTGTGCACAAAAAGTAATAATTACAAAGGAGTTGGAGAAAGAAGAAGAGAGGCCATAGCTGCTGTTAACGTCCCCAGTGTCCACCTCCCTCAACACCCCTCTCCAGACTCCTCAGTGCCCGCTGCAGACACAGCCCTGGCCACGTTGACAAGCCTGTCCTCTGGGGCCTTCTGCCTCCCTGGCGAGGCTGGCCTGGGTGTGGACACATTGCCTTTCCTCTTAGCTCATCCGAGGCAAGGTTGGAATTTTCCAGTAGAAATGTTTACTAGGCAACTAAAGTAAAAACAAAAGCGAAAAAGAAAAAGGAAAGAAAAGAAAAAGAAACAGCTTGCTGAGAGAAGGTGCCTTTTACCAACGGCAGGCACCTCAACTTTGACGCAGACGGGTTTGGGGAGAGCAGCTTCTTAGCACACAAGGTCCTCCGGTTTCTTCACTTCACATGTGTCTCCACGGATGCAGGCCGATTGGCTCCTGGGCCTGCTGAAATCTGCAGTACCTTGTAGAACCTGCTTCCTAACCTCTGCTCTTCGACGAGCTCATGGCCTGGGGATACCAAAGCAAACAGAGTTGAAGCAGCTTTTCTCAAGTCACTAGCAGAACCAAGCTCAGTCCTAGGTTTGCAGCTCCAGACCCTGGATTCTCAATTGTGATGTTCTCTGTTAACCAGAGATAAGTAATTTTTTCCAACCCCTAGGCAACTCTCAAAATCAGTGTTTCTAGGGTATGATTTTGGGGCATCAATTTCCCAGGACCCCAGATTCTGTGGTGTTCAAGCTCTGGTCCTCAGCTGACTGTGCTGACTCTACAATGAGGACCCTGCCTTCTCCCAGGGGGCAAAGCATGGGGACAGATGCTCTCTTCCCGGCTCTAGGGCCTGTCCTCATCCAGGTTTCCTGCCAAAGTCCTGTCGGCACATCTTGTAATGTTTCTTGTACACACTTGCTTACATCACTGATATTTTAAATGAAAAACCTGGTTACTTTGAAGAGGAAGTGCTTGAGTTTTTCTTCTTGGCAGACTTCATTCCACAACCCACAGGAAAGCTGAGACTCTGTGTTTGATTATTTTATCTCTGTGCACTACTAGAATGTTATGTATAGTTCCAAAGGCTAAAAAATTACGGCCTTCACCCATTCTCTTTGCCTATTTTATCTAAAAGGAAAATTATAATAGCAATTGCCTGCTTACTACTTTCTGAAACTTATTAAGCAGTGCTTATAATGCCTAATTGTCCACCTTTAGTCAGAGTGGTAACACCTTCTTTTACAATTCTCACCCAGCTGAAGGAATAAAAGCCAATTTTACCGAGTTAATATGAAAATGATAAAAATTCATTTTCGCCTCGTTCTGAAATCTTCAGCTGGAAATGGAGTGTGTCAAATTATTTTAGTCAGCTGTGGCTTCCTCCTTCCTTTTGGAAGAGAACTAAATATGCCTGCTTAGTTAGGTCCATTGTTTTGTAAAATCACATCTATTTTCTCCAACTATTATTAATGTGAGGCGCGAATATAGCATGCTGCCTGCTGGGCTGGAAATATACCCGGAGAGCCAATCCCATACTTCATTTATGATCTATTATTCCCCATTATTCCTGCAGAGTTTCTGATTGCATTCTTATTAATCGTTCTAATTTGCTCTTCATTGTGCCGACTACTTGCCATTCAGCGCCGGGCCTCTACTCAGCTGGCTTCCAGTGTTTAGTAACTTATGTCTCGATGCAGCTTCTCTGGACTAGAGCAGTGCAAGGGAACTCAGACTCTCAGCATCTCTTCTGCTGCCAAAGAGGACTTGCAAATGGCCTCACGCGCCCACATCTTAGGTGGCCCACCTTTAGGTCTCTTCTCCTCTAACCAGTACCCATTCCCTCATCATGCCACTATTTATTGAACACCCATTGGCTGCCAGGCTTATGCCGGGGGCTTTGACAGTAGGCTTGGCCACGCTCGCAGTCTCGTGAGGATGGAGGGCCAGCAAAGCTATTGACCACAGCAAGCAGTGAAAAGGACCAGGAGCCCATCCTCCTGGGGTCCTCTCCCACCCCTGTACTGCTCGGGACACTTTCAGGTGCGGGTCACCGAAACCCACTCTTAAGGGATCAGCAGCAGGGAAAACATCATCTCGTAAAACAAGAAGTCAGGAGACAGGGCTCAGGACACAACAGTGTTAGGGGGTCATGGCAACCTGGGTCGTTTTCATCTTCCTGCCCTTCCCCCTTGGAATGCTGGCTTCCTCCTGGGGCTGACTATCCCCACGTGCTCACCGGATGGCTGCGGCACTTTCAAGGGACACTTCCGGTCATGACTCCTTCACAGAAAGAAGAAAGGGGCTTTCCCTTCTTGTTGTCTCTTGTTATGAGTAAAGAAATCATTCCTGAAAGCACCCCACCACCACCCCACCAAATTATCCCTTGGGTCTTCTTGGACAAACTCGTGTCATTCTGCACTTACATTTAAACCAGTCATGGGGTCCCCATGATTGTCTCAGACCCATCAGGAACTTGGGGTGGTGAAGGTGCCCATCCTCCCTAAACACGTGGCTATATGGGAGAGTGGGATACTGAACAAACTTAAGGTTCTGTTAGGAGGCAGAAAGAGAGAGGTAATGGCTGTTGGGTAGACCACCATGGTCACTTTCTCTCAAACTTGAGGAATGATCAGCCTCTTCTTCTAAATGGAAAAAAAAAAAAAAAGATTCTGAAATGGATGTGGACTTTGTTATCTTTATTACAATGTTCTTCTTCATATAGTCCTATAGCTACAAAACTAAAACCAATTTATAAATTTAGTACAAATGGGGAGCGTGGGTGGCTCAGCTAGTTAAGCAACGGCCTTCAGCTCAGGTCATGATCCTGGAGTCCTGTGATCAAGTTCCACATTGGGCCCCCTGCTCAGCAGGGAGTCTTCTTCTCCCTCTGACCTCTCATGTTCTCTCTCCCTCTCTCTCATTCTCTCACATATAGAAATAAAATCTTTTTAAAAAAAATAAATAGATAAATTTAGTACGAACCTACGAAACCAATGAAGCTAATTGTCAACAATGACATCATTCTACTGAAGCCAATAGCCACTCCCAACCTGAATAAGCTGCTACAGAAGCATTGGCTGTACAATAACCCAGTCCTCTCTCTACTGCCCCTTCACTTGCACCCCTGTGGAGTTCGTTCATCCTCGAAACTGATGCCACTTAACTTATGGTTGGTATGAACAAGGTCTATGTCTGTGCCTGTCTACCTGTTAGGTAGAAAGCATTCTGGGAATTGAACAATAGCCAAACTGTGGTAAGAGCCCAGATGTTCACTGACAGATGAATGGATAAAGATGTGGTGTATATATATACTAGGGAATACTACTCAGCAATAAAAAGAATGAAATCTTGCCATTTGCAATGACATGGATGGAACTAGATGGTATTATGCTAAGTAAAATAAGTCAGAGAAAGACAAATATCATGTGATTTCACTCATATGTGGAATTTAAGAAACAAAACTGATGAACATAGGGAAAGGGAAGGAAAAATAAAATAAGATGGAAACATAGAGGGAGATAAACCATAAGAGACTCTTAAATCTAGAAAACAAACTGAGGGTCGCTGGAGGGGAGGTGGTGGGGGGATGGGGTAGCTGGGTGATGGACATTAAGGAGGGCACGGGTTGGAATGAGCACTGGGTATTATATACAACTGAGCATGGGTGTTTACATGCAACTAAATTCTACCTCTGAGACTAATAATACACTATCTGTTAATGAAATTGAATTTAAATAAAAATTTTTAAAAATAAAACAAAATGTTAAAGAAAAGTTGTAGGAGTTGAAATGTTATTGGTGAAGATAGGAAAAGAGTAAAAAGAAGAAAGAAAATTCAGAAGATGAGAGAATAGTGCATTGTAATTTTAAAAAATATGAAAAATGAAATGAATTTTCTTCACCAAGCCCCTATAGATAACCGCATATCACCTCAGTTTACCCACATGTGTGACAAAGACTGTCATTTTCCGTGTGTGCCATGACGTGAGAAAGCTATGCAGTCTTGCTCTTAGAGACTTTGCTTTTGCTCTAGAGGCAGTGCTTTAGGCAAAGAGATGTTCATAGCAGCATTATTTATAACAGCAAAGAAGTAGAAACCATTTGAACGTTAATTGGTTAAATAAACCATGGTATATTCATATGGTGGAAAATTATAGAGCAGTGAGAATTAACAAACCACAGCTACATCTCCAGAATATGGATGACCTCTATACAATGGCACAGAACTTCCACGGCTCTACAAATGGAAGACACCATTGAAACTATATTTCTAGGAGCAACTGAGTGGCTCAGTTGGTTAAGCATCTGCCTTAGGCTCAGGTCATGATCCTGGAGTCTGGGGATCAAGCCCAGAGTCGGGTTCCCTGTTTGGCCAGGACTCTGCTTCTCCCTTTGACCCTCATTGTGCTCATGCTCTCTTTCTCCCTCTCTTTCTCTCTCAAATAAATAAATCTTAAAAACAACAACAACAAAACATATCTCTTAGGTGGTCACTTGCTGAAACTGACCATTTGGGCATCAGTAAGAACAAAAGCAGTAATTGACTAAAACACATGTCTATATTCAAATCTGTCTGTTCTTACTGACACTCAGGAACAACAACTACACCAATTTGCTGGTTGCTCCTATACTAGGAGACCAGCTTAATATTTTAAAAAAACTAGTAAATGAGAGGAAAGCATGAAACATTTCTCTGGCTTCTCCTGTATGAACTGTAGCTAAGATAATTAGCTAGTTGCTGGGGAAAACTTTCTCTTGTAGAAGGATTCCAGCAAACAAAATGAAGGGTAAAATGATTTTTAAAAATTAGAAAAATCATCATTTTGCAATCTTTAATGACACAATCTAGGCATGAATCACCAGGCATTTTGTGGTTCCCAGTTGAGGTACACAACACCATCTGTGACATAATCTGGACAGCCCCCCCCAAAAAACAAGCAAAACAAACAAACAAAACAAAACAAACAAAAAACAACCCCAGAAGAACCCAAGATCTAACTACCAGAAAGCCCGAGAACAGAGACACAGGCTGAAAGATACCATGTGCATGCAATTAGCAAAATTCAGTTCCTATAGGACAAGTAATTTGATTTCTTCCATGAATATATGCCAGAAGGGGCAAGGAAAGAAAAGGAGCAAGTATAGATTAGGAAAGACGTAAGAGGCACATTAATTAATTGGAATGATTAGAACTTCTTTGGCTCCTGATTTGAACAAAACATAAAAAAAAAAAGATATGAGACAGCAAAATTTTCAAATCAATGTATATTTGATGATATGAAGTGATTGTTGTTGATTACTTTATGTAGGATATTGATATTACAGTTATTTTTTAGACCGTTTTTGTTAGAGAGTCATACCAAAATACTTACAGACGAAATAATGGGACATATGAGATTTGCTTCAAAATAACCCAGAGGGAGTGTCTAGATAACAAAAGATGGGGCATGAGTTGGTAAGTGTTAAGCTGGCTATTGGATACATGGCGATGTATTATACTATACTATTTTTCTTCTCAATACTTGTGAAAATTTTGTGAAATTCTCCATAATAAAGTTTATCTCCTAAAATTTGTTATCTCTAAGATAGTGTATATATTCCATTCAGCAAATATTTTATTTAGTGCCAACCTGTACCTAGGATGACGACAAGACTAGTCAACCTGTGTGGGCTCTGTTTCCAATCCTGGGTCAGTGACTCATGGGCTCCTGCTAGAGTGAAATAAGCAAATTTCAATAAAACACTGTGAAGGATGAAAGAGGTGTAAGAAGTGATTTCTGGCCACAGATATGTTACCATCCAGCTTATAGGCTAGAGAGAGCAGTTCCGCATGCGTGTATGAGTGGTCATATTCACCCGCACTGCATCAACTCAGTGTTATACAATACCGCTCAGGGGACATCTCTATCACTCAGGGAGGACACTCACCCTCATCACCATAAACAGGTCTTAAGAAGCTCTCCTGATCAAGTGGGCCATCTTCCCTGTCATACTCACTCTTTCTATCTCATTAATTCTGATAGCAGGCTTGTTTCAAGTTAAATTTCATGGCGGATCAACTAGAAAATTGTAAGTTTGGCTGGGACACTGGAATACCTATCTTTTTCCCACGGTGTACCTCAGTAGTTATACCCCCGCTCTCCCTGTGTCTTTCAGGGGTCAGCAGACATGAAATGGACGCAGACAACTCACAGGAAGGAGTCAGTGGACAGTGGCAGGCACTTTGTCCGATTACAGTCGTGCCAGCGGCAGACCCTCTGGGGATGGTGCCTTTGCCATAAAATGGTGAGTCCGATGCCAGATGATTAATTCTTTCAAGTCCCACATCTGCTTCACCTTGTTTTAAGAGAAAAGGATGTAAATAAGAGCTTAAGTTGCGGCCACAGAAGAAAGCAGTGGAAATGCACCACTGAAGGGTTCCGAAAAGCAAAATTAAATCAAAATTCTGTGTCCTTGGGACACCTGGGTGACTCAGTCAGTGAAGCAGCTGACTCTTGGTTTTGCTCAGGTCATGATCTCATGGTTGTGAGATCAAGCGCCAAGTCTGCTTGGGATTCTCTGTCCCTCTGCCTCTCCCCAGTAAAACCTTTTCTTTCTTTTTTTCTTCCTTCTCCTTCTTCTTTTTAAATCCTGACCCCTCAGGAATGTTCTCCACTCAGGTGAGCTCTAGGAGGCAACAGGGAGTCTCTGAAGCAGCCCAGGTGATGCTTCTAGGTTCACATGGGAGCCACATTCTGTCTCAGCCCTGAGCAAAGCCCGAGGAAGTCTGGAGCTCAGAGCTGTAATCAAGTATATCATAATTTATTCCTTGGATTCCCGACCTAGGGGATCCTTTTCCCACTCAACAGGCTGAGTAATTGCTGCGGGCCAAGCACCTTCCTAGGCAACGTTGGCTCACAGCTGGTTCCCTTCCAAAACAGACTACGGGCTGCATCAGCTCTGTGGGAAGGCCTCTGCTTCTTCCAGTTATGGTTTTCAACTTTTTAAAGATTTTATTTATTTATTTGACAGACGGAGATCACAAGTAGGAGAAAAGCAGGCAGAGAGAGAGGAGAAGGCAGGCTCCCTGCTGAGCAGAGAGCCCAATGCGGGGCTCGATCCCAGAACCCTGGGATCACGACCCGAGCCAAAGGCAGAGAGGCCTTAACCCACTGAGCCACCCAGGCACCCCTCAACTTTTTTTTGATAAAGGAGGCAGCTCCACCTTTAGGTGGAGATGACAGCTCCACCTTCAGAAATTAACTCCCTGCTCAGCTGGACACGGACCCCAAGGTTTTCCCTGTTTAGAATGTTCATCTACTCCCCATCCTCAGGCAAGAAAACACAGCCCTCCCTCTGTCCTTGGCAATCAGACGGAAGCAGCGTTGAGACGCACCCACCACTTCCCTCCAGAACCCACTGATTACTTTAGTACTCCCGGCCACCCCCCAACCCCGTACCTTCTAGACCAGTAGAAACTGCCCCCAGCCGGTGACATCAGCCTGAGGAGACGAAAATCCAGGGACATGCGTCAGGGACATGGCTATTGAAAATTCTGCCTCTGTTTCCAACAGTTCGATAATTTAAATAATCTCGTATAGGTCATATAATGTCTTAGTTTTCTCCCCCCATGCCCTGCCAATACATGCAAAACTTACTGCTTTGTTTCTTATTTCACACTTAGCACAATATGGGTCAACTTTGTTCTGGATATCTAACGGTTCCCAAGTGATTTTATTAAGGGATGAGACCAGTTGGCAGCACTGTGGGACGGGGTGGTGACACTTTCACTTCTGTGGCAGAATTTCACTTAGCATGGAGAATTCCTTTTTGATACACCCTTTGGGGTATCATTTTTTGGTGGGGGGAAAAAAAAAAAAACAGCCCTTGGGGCAAAGCCAAGAAGGATGGCAGAGAGACGACATGAACAAAAGTTTCTGTTTAGTGTCTTCAGGGTAGCCAAAGAGTGAAAAGCCAGGAGACCATAGACCAGGAAAAAAAAAAAATTTCTGAAGGTAGACAGAGAGGAGTAAAAATCAAAGAAGTACACAGGGTTCTGCTTGATGGAAGAGCCAGTAAGTTCCAAAGGTGGAAAGAGAGCGGACGGACTTCAAATAAAAAAGATTCTAATTATTGGCTATATATGGTCATTTGGGAGAGGTTTTCTGGGGCAGTAACGTAGCCACCTGTATGACCCTCCCCCACCAAACACACACCTCATTTCCTCAAACCTTGAGGGGAGATGGATCCCCCAGTGGGGACACTGCAAGGTCAGGAGGAACAACACAGTGAGACAATCAATAATTCGGAGAGAGAGGATTCCAGAACAAGAAGGTAGAGGTGACTGGGAGGAATCTTAAAACATCCCCCAGTTCCCTGCAGATATGGGAAGCATGATGGTTTGCCCCCTATTGGTGAAATAGGGGGTTGAGGAACTTTATTTACATTTTAAATGGGGTAATTACTCCAGAAGCTAGACCCTGCCAATCTGCGTGACTGAATTGGATACACCTTCTCCTGTAGGCGCAGGATCTAACTCAACAAAATATATGCTGAGTTAATTTGGGTTACCATGAAGATGCTGGTTTTAAACTGAGCAATAAGAACCTGAATACAAATCTGTCTGTCCCTTGCCAGGCTGGAGTCTGGCTGATGAACAAGATCTTTTTCATTTGGTACCATAAATAACACATTCAGAAAGATTCCATCAATTCAGCCCTGCGGAAATATTGGTGTCAGAATTAGCAACACTGTGGTCTTTGTATGACATGAGCCCTCTCAGAGAGAACCCACTAATGCCCTCCCCCGTGGATTTTATTAATCGCACCATTACAAAGGGACCCCTATTTACTAGGAGAATGACACAAAGAGGCAGTCCTCAAGAGCTATCCCATAGATTTCTCTTCATTTTTTTTTTCTTTCCCAAATAATCACTTTTTAAAGAAATTAAAATAATCATCTGCAATTTTTTTATTACAAAACTTTAGTCACAAAACTTGGAAAATCAAGGAGATAAGAGAATCACACAACCCTCTCCTGTTGGCACAACCAACTGTGAACATTATGATTTATTCCTATGAACACTTTGATGTATTTCTTTGCAGTTCTTCATTGTTCCTTTTTCTTTGAAAATCATGACACCTTTCAAACATGCAGAAGATAACAGGCATCTATATGCTCACCACTAAAATTTAAAAAGAAGTGAACATTTTACTATGTAATTACAGATATCTCTGTTTTTAAATAAGTAAATCATGACAGACACAGCAAGAGCTCCTACCTTGGGATCATATCAGCCTCCACACACCCCATGCTGAGGCCACATTGTGCTAAAGGCAGCAGGACCACAAGGTCTGACTTTGTACTTTATACTGCATATTACTTGTATCCATAAACACCTACTGTTGTGTGGACCATTTTTGGATGTATGTAAAGGATAATCTATTGTATCATTTGGCTCTTTATTTTTCCTTCCAATATTATACTGTTGAAGCTGGCCCAGACCTAATTTACTTCTTTCCACTGTGGTATTGACTAGAGTCTAGCTGATTCATTCCCCTGCTGAGGGAGGTTTCCTTGCTGCCACTTTGTTTCTCTTGCAAACACTGTCCAGATTCTTTCCTGTGCTTCCTTTATAGACAAATTACTGGGGAAAGTGACAAATTCCCCCTCCCCAAATTCTGCATAATGTGTAGTCCCATTTTTATAAGTTCCATCTGCCTTAGTCTCTCCAACACTTGGGAACATCAGACATTTATTTTTTCAGTTATGATGATGTGTCTTTTTTTTAAATTTTATTTTATTGACCTGTCAACTTCCTTCTGTTTCGCTTCTCATTACTTTCCATTGGATTGTCTCATGATGGATTATTTGTAT
The DNA here is from genome assembly GCF_022355385.1 of Mustela nigripes. NCBI lineage: Eukaryota > Metazoa > Chordata > Mammalia > Carnivora > Mustelidae > Mustela > Mustela nigripes. The sequence goes on from NC_081561.1 coordinate 4,143,641, forward strand.
GGGTCATGAGGATGGATTTGGAAGGTTCTAGAAGCATTAAAAACATTCTTCATTCTTTGTGGGGGTGGTTGCTGTGCCGGTACGCCAGTGGGAGACATGCGCTTTCAGTTGTCTTTGTCAGGGGGAGGTGGCGCCCTGTCAGTTCCCGCTGGTACAAACCATTCTCCCAGAATGTAGAGAAGCAGTGTAGAGGTTAAAAAGGAAAAGGAAGAGAAAGGGAACCAGTCCTCAGTTGAGGGTTTCTAGGCCATTTTTGTCAAAGACTCAACTAAGGTGTGGTCTGGGTGAGTGAGGTTCGAGTTGAATTTGGAGAGTGGGAGAAAGTGAAGAAGGCTATAAATTAATTCACTGAGGGGCTGGGGAAGTAGAGAGTAGGACCTTGAACAGAAAAGGACTCAGGTAGGCCAGGACACAGGAAAAGCAGAGCTGAGACACTCCCCGGGGAGGTTGTCATTGAGTAGCCTCTGTCTGATCTACAAGCGCCTTGGGGTTTGGTCCCTCCCGGGAGAAGGGGAAGGCTCTTCATTGTTAACTCCTTCCTTGTACTCATCTGTTCCATTTATCAAATCAATAGACTGAAATCCTGCTCACCTTTCTCCTGTCATTCTTAGGCACTCTTTCCTCTGTCCTATAGCCACCCTGTTGGCCGAGGGGCTCTCTTTGTGCCCTTGAGTTGATCAGTGCCATTGTCTCCTAGACAGCCAGTCTGGTCCAGTCACCCTGCACACTGTCCTAAGGCAGCCGGCTAAAGCACACTTACCAAATCACATCACAGCTCAAGATGCCCTAGAACATTCCTCTCACACCTGAACCCTCTGGGCTCATCTCCTGCAGCCTATCTCCTTCCTTCTCCTTTGTATGCCTCATTCATACCCACCTCGAAACCTTTGCTCCTACTGTTTCTACAGCCTGGAATATTCTCTGCCCTTTACTTGTTCAATCTTTCACAACCATTCTCAAGACCTCTCTTGTCCATGAAAGCTTCCCTCGTCATTCCAGGCTTCTCCGCTTCTACGTTTACTTTGCTCTCTGGCCAGAGGTACAGGTGGTCTCCAGGTGAGCTAGTCCTAAATCCAGAGACACTGAACACTCTACTCTGTGGTGAATCCAATTTACGGAACTTTTTAGGTACTGGACGGTGTGTCTGTTTCCACTTGGATCTCTACTACAAATCCAAGAAGTACATGCTATTACCATATGTTAAGGATTCATAGTCTAAGATCTCTGAGATTGGAAACATCGTAGCAATGGATGGTATCTTATAACTTCAGTTACCACAATGGAAGTTTGATGACTTCCAGAGAATACCACACTTCTGTCAGAACCTGGGGCACTATGGAGTATTATGCCTCCATCAGAAAGGATGAATACCCAACTTTTGTAGCAACATGGACGGGACTAGAAGAGATTATACTGAGTAAAATAAGTCAAGAAGAGAGAGTCAATTATCATATGGTTTCACTTATTTGTGGAGCATAACAAATAGCATGGAGGACAAGGGG